>NC_069503.1:506097360-506402360 GCF_027579735.1 Bombina bombina | reverse complement strand
GTATTCCTATATTTTTTCCCCAAAATAACATAAATATAAGAACATATTATCTCACTATATAGAAGTTTGCAGTCGCTATATACATGCTGCTCTGAGCAGAGAGTTGTCATATGGCTAACTTCACATACATCAAGTATTAATTTACCTTCATTCCATATTCACTCAGGTATATTAGTTATTTATTGATTCCTCATTCATGTATGCCCTTGAACCTGACATTAAGAGGCTGGTATAGTACATTATGTACACAATGAGAGTTATTTCTCAATAGGAAAATGCTAAGAAATTACTGTTATTCTATGCAGATAATTTTTTCAGGTTGAACAAATTTTATACACTTTAGAAAATAGGTATAGGTTTGCAAATGTATGGGGGGGGTTACAATTAGATGATAAAAGAAGTGTAGCACAGATACAAACATTTTTTAAAACAACTGTTATATTTCATTATATTGTATTGAAAATTCAATTAACAAAATGTTACATTCAAAAATATCAAAATAAACATTCAAACAATGAATCTTCTATACTAGTATTTCACATAGCTCAATAAAAAAAGGCATTTATTTATATTTAACAATCAAACCAGTATTAAATGAATTTGCTTCAAGGTTGAATCGTCTGTAAGGTTTGACAATCATAATATAACTGGTGCACAACATTCTAGATAATTTAATTGCTTTTTATCAACAATTGTATTCAACGTTTTTTAGCATGTTTCCATAATCTATATTGTATCAGAATTTATAAAAGACATTTCTCTCATTATTGAAAAGAAATACTTCCTGAGCTTCTAAGCAAGAAAGGTTTTGTATATAAATATCTCACCACCATGGAGACATCCACCTGGGTGTCAGGATAAGTGTGATAGACAAATTACAAAGGGAGGCTGCCTTTATTCACAAAGGTAACATTTTGGGGAATGCAGTCCCCTTCATCAGATTGTTACCTATCACCTAGATTAAGAGTTTTGCGCTGAACAGAGTGCGAAATTAATGCCAAAAAAGTTGCGTTATTTCACTCTCCATAGTGCTGCCATTACGAGTTACTGAAAAGCCTCCTTGAGCGTGTGATATGGTGGCGTTAAGCTTCATACCGCACAAATGCCAAGGGCTGCTTTGACGTGCTTGTGAACGTTTTTCCCCATAGACATCAATGGGGAGAGATTGTTAGAAAAACCTAACACCTGAAGTGCGTAATGAAAAATCTTCCGTAACGCAATACCATTTATGTCTATGGGGAAAAAAAAGTTAAGTTTAAACCTAACACCCTAACATACACCCCAACATCGCTGACACCTAAAAAAAATACTACCAATAAAGAAATCTAAATTACAAATTTTAAAAAACCTAACACTACGAAAAAAATAAAAAAATCTAAACTTACAAAAAATAATAAACACTAAATTATGAAAAATAAAAAAACACTAAGCTTGGTTGGGTGGTGGGTTTTACTGTTGGGGGGACTTTGTATGTTTTTTTACAAAATAACACAAAGACCCTGTGAGATGCGCTCGCCGTAGGTCCGGTGTGAGATCAGGGAACTGACACAGTAGAGCGTGGGCGGGGACACACCCCCTTTACTCCGGTCCTGCGATAGGCTGCTTACTCCGGGCAGAACTGCCAGGCATGCCCCCAAACAAATGTATACATATCACACAAGGAAAATAAGCGCTCAGCTCACAGGAAAGTCCGAAAGCAACAGGAAACTACAGGCACGGCTTGATAAAAAAAGGTCAAAATTTATTCGTAAAACGGATGTCAAAACATACATCCAAAAGTAAGAGCCAGCAGTGACAACAATCAGGTGTTAGAGCTGATCTCCACGCAGACGCATTTCGTGCCCATGTGCACTTGTTCACTGCTGTGCAGGTAAAAGAGTTGTTTAACTTAGGGCAATGCCCTACAAAAGGCCATTTTAAGGGCTATTGATAGCCTGTTGTAGGCTAGGGGGTGTTTTTATTTTTATAGGACTATTAGATTAGGTGTAATTGTTTTTATTTTTGATAATTTAATTTATTATTTTTTGTAAGCTTAGTGTTTTTTATTTTTCGTAATTTAGTGTTTATTACTTTTTGTAATTTTAGATTTTTAAATTTTTTTCATAGTGTTAGGTTTTTTAAAATTTGGCATTTAGATTTTTTTATTGGTAGTATTTTTTTATTTTATTAGAATAGTAATGTTAGGGTAATTTATAGTTTAATGATAGGTTTATTTTTATTTCACAGGTAATTTTTTATTTATTTTAAGATAGTTATATCTTATATGTAATTTTAATTTTAAGTTAGGAGGGTGTTAGGTTTAGGGGTTAATAGTTTAGTGTTTTGAGATGTGGGGGCTTGCGGTTTAGGGGTTAATAGATTTATTTAGTAGCGGTGATGTGGGGGGGCGGAAGTTTAGGGATTAATAGGTTTCTTTAGTAGTAGTGATGTGGGGGGCCAGAGGTTTAGGGGTTAATAGGTTTAATTAGTAGCGGCAATGTGGGAGGCCAGAGATTTAGGGGTTAATAGCTTTATTATAGTGTCGCCGATGTCTGGGAGAGGTGGATTAGGGGTTAATAGCTTTATTAAAGTGTCGGCGATGTTGGGGAGCAGCGGATTAGGGGTTAATAGCTTTATTATAGTGTTTGCGGTGCAGGAAGGCAGCGGTTTAGGCGTTAATAGGTAGTTTATGGGTGTTAGTGTACTTTGTAACAGTTTAGTTATGAGTTTTGTGAAACGTAATTTTTTGAGTGTGGAATGGACGTTACATTACAAGCTAATATGCTTGCGTTACAGCTATACCGATATGACTTGTAATATGCGTTTCTGGCCATTATGCTTGAATTACCATTTTTTTCACCATTAAAAGCCGTACCGCAACACTTGAAATCTAGCCGACTGTGAATAAATGCAACTTCACTTTAAAATCCAGTAAGTGGATCCGGCTCAGAGCTGCTGGAGCAGCATGTGGCCCCCGGGAGCCGGGGCTCAAGATATTCGGGCGGAACCAATGCCATCCTCGGAATGCCCCTAAGTGTCACTTGTCATCCAGTCAAGGGGGCATCTGAACCCCTGCTATGCAGCAGGTATGGATGTGGAGGAGCCTGGTTTCCAGCCTGGGGGCATTACACCACTACAGCAGATTCTGGCCTCTGGTACAGGAGCTCTCATTACCTCTTTCTTTGTTACACCACTGGATGTAGTAAAGATAAGGCTGCAGGCACAGAGAAAGCCCTTCTCTAAAGCATTGTCTATAAAGTCTCTACCTTGGACACCTACCCTGCACCACCCCAAATGGCATTGCTTTCTGTACTGCAATGGACTGATGGATCACTTGTTTGTGTGCCAACATGCCACTGCTTGCAGCACTTTGTACCGAACCCCCACACACTTCCACGGCACAGTGGATGCATTTGTGAAGATAACACGCCATGAAGGGTTAACATCTTTATGGAGCGGGCTCCCACCCACACTGGTTATGGCCATACCTGCCACAATTATATACTTCACATGCTACGACCAGCTGCGAGATTTCATGAGATACCGACTTGGATACCAGGGTAGCCACAGACCTCTTATTGCTGGAGCACTTGCTCGATTGGGAGCAGTCACAGTTGGGAGCAGTTGATCCGAACTAAACAACAGTGTCGCCAGCTGTCTTACTTAGAGCTGGGTGCCTGTCTGCGCTCTGCAATCTCTCAGGATGGGTGGCGCTCTCTTTGGAAAGGTTGGGGACCAACTGTAAGAGATGTCCCATTTTCTGCTCTGTACTGGTTTAATTACGAGTTGCTGAAGAGCAGACTGAATGAATCCTGTAGTGCCCTAGAGGCGCCATTCCTGGCTAGCTTTACGGAAGGAGCAGTTTCTGAAACTGTCGCTGCTATTCTCACTTTGCCTTTTGATGTGGTGAAGATGCAGAGGCAGATAGAACTTGGTGACATAGAGACAAGTGCTTCCAGAAAGCTGAGGTCTACAACCTGGGGAGCCATGCGCAGGATCAAAGCAGAGTCTGGAACCAGGGGATTATTTGCATAGTTTTTCCCTCTAGTTATTATGGTGGCCCCAGCCTGTGCTATCATGATCCGCTCTTATGAATTTGGAAAGAACTTCTTCCAACAACAGAACATGGAGAAGGTGCAGAGCCAGTGATTTATAACATACAGAGAATTGGTCGAGCTATGCAATCTGTACTACAAGGATCTGATTTAGTCATGGTAAATGCTGTGCTCTAAAACTAGCTGGTCTGGATTGCCATGTAGCTAATAGCATTAAAGAAAAAAGCTTTGAGTCCTAGCTCTAGAAAACTTCAATAGGACATTCTGCCAGTCAATCACTGATTTATAGAAATCAGCAATCACCAGTAATTCAAACCACGGAACTCCAGATCTAAAAAAAAAAAAATACAAATTTATAAATATATAATATATATAATTCAGAAAAAAACAACTCAGATTTAGTATAACATAAAATGTTTCTGAAGTATATGGGACCAACTTTAGACATTGGACATTTGTATATAAGAAACGTAGGAAGCTCTTCTAATGGCAGTCAATAAATCCAGAAATGTTCTGACTGTAATCAAGGGGACAAAGAGCTCTGGGAAAGGCTTTCAAATCAATACCGTGTTTGCCGGGGGTCTAACACAGAACAGATAAGAGTGAAAAAGCCTATATTACTCAACTGCTCATAACAGCACCAAATGGTGTATAAGGAGCAAAGTGATTTCAGAGATGAAGTTAACAAAAAATAAAAAAAATCTCCAAACTCTGAATCCAAGCACTTCTCACCACAACATTTCCACACTCAAGCATGTAAACTCTGTCTTCATAGAGGACTTCTATGCTTAGGATCTGACCTGAAGTCAACTAATAATGATATAAATACCGTTAAAAAAAAAAAAACATGACAAGAAAAGAAAAGGAAGCATTGACAAAACTTACACAAGATAGGAGAATAGTGATGAGACCATCGGACAAGGGAGGAAACGTGATGGTATTGGATAAAGCAGCCTATATTAGGGAAACACAAAGACAGCTTAATGATAAAGAAGTATATTTAAGACTTAGGGAAAATCCTGTTAACCATTATAGAAATCTACTTAAAGAGATTATCAAAGCTGCTAGTTATAATAACATCATTACACAAGCGGTAAAAAAAAATCTTATCCCTGAATACCCAGTAACTCCCATAAACCATTACTTTCCCAAAGTACATAAAGATCTTAAGAACCCCCCAGGACATCCTATAATCACAGGTATTGAATCACTGAATGAACCATTATCAGAACTTATGGATCATTTTCTTCAACCTTTAGTAAAAAAACTACCTAGTTACATACAGGACACAACATCTTTACTATTAGAATTACAACAGATTAAATGGAAACAATCCTATCGCTTTTTTGTAGCTGATGTCTCGTCACTCTATACCTCTATACAACATGCTGAAGGCCTTGATGCTATTGGGTATTTTCTTGAAAGATATAGTAATTATGAAGAGAATACAAAACAATTTCTATTGAATTCCATTGACTATCTTCTAACACATAATTTTTTTATGTTTGATGGGGGCTTCTATCTCCAGAGACGTGGGACTGCTATGGGGGCGAAATTCACCCCATGTTATGCCAACCTGTTCATGGGTTGGTGTGAGCAGTCTCACGTCTTTGGAGATGGGAATCCCTATAGAGATAACATTATTCTGTATGCTTGTTATATAGACAACCTGTTTTTTATCATGGACTGTGGAGAGATAGAGACAGAAGCATTCTGCACCTATTTGAATAGGAACAACTGTGGAATTAGCTTTATAGGTGAACAAAGTCAGAATTATATTAATTTGTTGGATGTTAAAATATCAGCGAATATAGAAGAACAAATCATTGAGACTGATCTCTTCAGAAAATCCACAGCAGGGAACACCATTTTAGAATTTAGCTCCAATCATCCCCGACATACACTTTTGGGTATTCCCAAGGGACAGTTCATTCGTGTTAAACAGAACTGTTCCAATCAAACTAATTATGAAAAACAGGTAAGTAGTATGACACAATGCTTAAAAGAAAGAGAATATAATGAAAATATCCTCAACAAGGCCAAAATAGAAGTCGATTGTATCCCCAGGGAGAAACTTCTAACCTACAAAACAAGAAACAAAAAGGAATATAAACAAAAAACAAAATTCATTACGGCTTATAGCACTCAATATGGAGAGATATGTAAAATCATTAGGGATAGTATCCCGATACTGAGTGCTGATCCCGTCATGAAGAAAATAATACAGGATGGGTGTGAATTTATCTCTTAAAAAATGGCAAAACAATAGGTAATCTTGTACTGCCATCAGATCTTCCCAAAGAGAAAAACACCTGTTGGTTAAAACAACAGAAAAGCTTTTTCAAATGTAGAAAAAACATCTTTAAAACGTGTGATCATGTAGTGGAAGGGAACAATTGTAGGTCCACCACCACGAGTTGTACACCTGAGATAAAATTTCACATAAATTGTAATACAACACATGTAATTTATCTCCTTACGTGTAGAGGGTGTTTGAAACAGTAAATAGGGAGAACCAAGAGACCCCTAAAGGATAGGGTGTTACAACATCTCAGATCCATTGAGGATGAGAAATCTACTACTCCAATTGCTAAACATTTTAGGGAATATCATAACTCTGACCCAAAGCTTTTGGAAGTTCAGGGAATTGACCATATACCCAAGTGGAAAAGAGGGGGAAATAGGGAGAATACATTGAACCTTAGAGAGGTTTTTTGGATTTTTACCCTTAATACTTCCATCCCAAGTGGACTAAACTTCAGGAGGGACATTGACTTATATATTTAGGAAAAATGTATAGTCCCATAATTGTACCTTTAAGGCACCGAGATAATAGAAATAGAATCTAATCATATAAAATAATAGTGAGAATTTTTATAATTCCTAAAAATAATAAAAGGGAATAAATATTATCTTGATAAGGTCTTGTAGATATGGGCTAGATATATTAACTGTTCATTAGGATTATATCATTAGTAGCCAGGATATTTGTGTTAGAAAATGCAATAGGGTATGCAATACTAATGTGGTATGTACCTTTAAGAGTTTAAGTGTATAAAAAGCCGGAAAGAGCCGTTGTTCCTCTATGCAGTGAACAGTGTGCACGAAACATGTCTGCTGAGGAACACGGCTATGTACAACATACTTTATGCAATACTGGATGTTTTTACTATTTTTGGAAATAAAGATTTATTTTTTTACAATTTTTAAAACCTGCCTATGGATTTGGGATTTGGACTTGCTTGTATATATATATATATATATATATATATATATATATATATATATATATATATATATATATATATATATATATATATATATATATATATATATATATATATATGTGTGTGTGTGTGTGTGTGTGTGTGTGTGTGTGTTATGGGTAAAGTCAGATATTGGGTAATCCTACGTTTACCCATTTAAAATTGATATTAGCCAGAGATTAACCGGGTAATCCTTGCCAAACGCTTCTGGATAAAGCTAATGCTTGCACTGTAATTCCCCCATCTTCACTATCTGTTTTGCCTCCACCTGGGAGGTTCAAAGGGAACAAAGTCCCCCTTTTAAACCTCATTCCCCAAGGTTCACTTGGGGTTAATGCCAGAGGATCGGCGGGGTGCCCCCTTAAACCCCCCAGACAGAGGCAAAAAAAATAGTGAAGATGGAGGAATTACAGTGCACCATATATATGTGTGTGATTATAAATGAGGTTCTGTTGCTGTTATGAGCGCTGTGATCAGCTGAGCGCTGTGATTAACTTTAAGCAAGCAGGTAGCTTTATCCAGATGCGCTTGGGTAATCCTAGGATTACCCGGGTAAAGCCCAATGTATGATCTTACATCCGTCCGCTGCCAGTCACTGGGATAATATCAGTTTTACCCGGATAATCCTAGGATTACCTAGATATCTGACTTTACCTGTAATTTCCAGTAGTCCACTAGTCCTGGAAAGTTTAGAATTTCAGTGGACGACTTAGAAATTTGACGATTTCCTATCTTTAACTTTGAGTGAACTAGTAACTTTTCCCTCTGGGCTAGCAGTTTTAAACCCCTGACTAGTAAACCATAGAGATATTTTTCCACCCCTACATATATTTATATATATATATATATATATATATATATATATATATATATATATATATATATATATATATATATATATATATAAGACTGTAAACCATTATAGTTATTCTACTTATAATAATCAGATTAACAGTCAAGCATTTTATGTGGTAAAATGAATATATATTGTCTATAATTACAGACAAAATTGTTATCTATAGATGATGTTTAAGCACATCTCTAGAACATTTTGTCAAGAAGCAGCAATGGCAGGGTATATAATTTGCTTGGAGGGGAGGTGGAAACAAAATGTGCCTTTGTCTTTGTAGCCAAAAATCCAAACACCAGCCCTGCCATTAATTCTGATATGTTTAACCACTGGAATAGTGTTGTTTAAATTTAAACACAGTCTTCTTCATGAATGCAGAATGACAAACAAAAAGGTATTGTATATATGCATAATAATAATATTTGTTAAAACAGCAGACTTTTTCACAAAATATGTGCTCATGGTGAATGGAAAGAACTTTCCTATTTATGGTAAAAACTTTTAGAGGTATGTTATTTTTAATGGTAAACATGTTCTAAAGCATTCCATTCCTCAATAAACCAGTGTTATCTTATTATCACATCTTCTGTTTTTTTTTTACTTTTCCATAATCATTTTTACGTTCAAAGCTAGAAAAAATAGGGACAGCGCTATGTACATAAAGTTAATATGACAATTCTTTGTGAAGACTAGCAAAGCTGTTATACTTTATATGTTTGAAAGCAGTTGATTATGTTGTTTATTGTAGAATTCACAACATTTCTCATGTATGCCATATATTTGTAACGTAAGCAGTAGCTTTAGTCTGTTAGTAAAATTATATATAATTATGTACACTATTTTATTGAATGCAAGTTCATAAGTCATAAACCAGTGGCAGAACTAATTAAAGGTCTATGATACAAGAATTTGCCTGGGTCCCCGTCATATGCAATACTTTAAGAGGCACTGAACAATAAATACGTTTTACAAAAATAGTATTGAAGTTATACCTTAACTCCCTCTAGTCATGGGTTCCGCCTGGTTGAAATCTGTTTTTCCACTGCATTCCAGTGCTAATGTGTTTGCAAATGTGGCGCAATTTCCTTCAGATACCTGCAGTGTAACTTAGGTTATAAAATGGCAGCCCCCATAATTAGAGGAGGGGCATGAAAAGTATTTAGTGTTCAATGTCCCTTTACTAGTAAGCAATTGTAAAATTAAAAGTCAACACAATTATTTTTTGTAAATAAATAAAATAATATTTATCTCACCAAATATATGTCCAAAGTAGTTATCAGGTTAGTAACCATTGCACTCCGTTTTACATTCAATAATTTAACAAATAAAATGTCAGACCAGAGACAAGATCTGCATTATTTAAAGGAATATGAAAGTCAAAATTAAACTAGCATGATTCTGATAGAGCATGTAATTTTAAGACACTTTTAAATTCACTTCTATTTTCAGATGTGCTTAGTTCCCTTGGTATCCCTTGCTGAAAAAGAATACGCACATATCCTACACCAGTAAGAGCTAGCTGCTGATTGGTGCCTGCAAATATTTGTCTATTGTGATTGGCTAACTAGATGTTTTCATCTAGCTGCCAGTAGTGCAATGCTGTTCCATCAGCAAATGATAACAAGAGAATGAAGCAAATTTGATAATAACAGTAAATTGGAAAGTTGTTTAAAATTGTATGTTCTATCCAAATCATCAAAGAATATTTTTGGGTTTCCTGTCCCTGTAACAACACATGGGCGTGGCGTATGCTTCAGTATTTCAGTCAGGCAGTATGTTTAAAGTGACAACAGTGTCTTAGCATGTTGCACTGGCAGAAGGATCCAATAACAGCAGCTTCCCACTATAGCACTGCCAGTAGGTCTTGTTGGGCATTGTCAGTATATTTATAAGAATTTTCTGTAGTGCTCTCCAAATAATATATTAGTCTATGTCAGGGTTATAACACAATATATTCAAATAATTATCGTTTAAAAATATCAACCCTCAATCAATATGCATCTACTAGAAACCGTAACATTAATATAAAAACCTGAATTCTTTTATTTAGTCAATATCTATGAGCATATTGGAATATATTTGTAATACCAGGACATGAAACAATATTTACACGTTTTCAAAGCTATTAAGATATGCTATACTATACAAAGCTCATAAAAAGTTTACCTTTAAAACCAGTCTTACTTACAATAGCCTTTCATTCAATTAACACAGTGAGACTAAAGTATAAACCACTAAAACATTCAGATTGGTATAATTCTAATAGTGCTTATATGAACAAGATCAATATATGTATTCAGCTATTTAGATGCAATTTATTCTAATACAATTCTAATTAGGATACTAAAAATGAATATATTCTTACTGTGAACAACTGCTTAAAATGAATTTCTTAGCATACAAAAAATAAACTTGATCCTACGCAGGGCTATGAATATAAGCAAAATATAGACTGTTCTCTTTAAGTCTATTTATTATAACTGGACTATGCATATAACTTATTTTAAAACATCACATGTAATTTCAATACTTTACCAGGGTACACACCAATCAATATCCAATATTCCTTAATAGGAATATCTCACCTCAGAAAATCAATAAGTATATTTTTGCAATCAATGAGAAAAAGTTGATATCTCACGCCCAGCACCCAGTTACAAGTCAGCTCAGCACAATCTGTTCTGTTTCTCCCTCCTGCATTACTTATATAAGCTTTTCCATCATATGTAAGATTGGAAGTGGTTATTCATTAGACTATAACTCTCTACAACAATTATTCACAATATTTGTTTTAGATAGGGTAGTATCTTATGAATTTTCTGATCATTTTGATATGAAACATCAATATATTATATTAAAACAATTTATATTGCTAACTATTCAAGATTAATGGCATTTATATATCTGTTATATATGTATTCACACAATTACAGCATGTTTTACATTTCTAACAAATTCTGCATGCATGAATTATTATATGTCTGAGAAATATAGAGACACAGCAGTTATTATTCCATACAGACGATCTTGTATTTAGTATCTTTTAGCCCCATCTGGAACACAGAAAACAATATGTTATATATCATCCAAACATGGGACTATCACAATTGCTATTCAATCTATACAGATTTAAATCTATCTCCCAGATATATATTCAATATAGTCTGGGGCATACATTTGATATGTTTATCTGCAATATTATCAATGTAGTTATTATTCAATACAGCAATAACCCCCTTAATATAATATGTCCAGGCTCAATATATATACATATATGGGTTATTTGAATTATTTCAAACATACACATGAAACTATTGGCATTTTTCTTTTTCAAAATGTATTTATCTTTATCTATGCCACACAGGGAATTGCAATTGCCAATTATCTGTTTCTTGTACATGGAGACTTCATAAACAGCATGGGTCATTTTATGAGTAGTTGTAAAAGTCACAATACAACATATTTTCTGTTTAGCTAGCAATACAGACGTGTATTTGATGTTTAGGGGTAATTAACACCTCTATGCTAATCACTGTGTATTCAGAATTTTACCTGTTCATCCAGTTCATAGATCCAGAATGTGTCTCCCTGCACAGCATGAATCATTTTACAAATCTGTGTTAATTTTCAGTTCCTTTGAAAGATGTTTGTAGCTTCATCTAGGGAGCAAATGCTTCCCTTTTGTTTCTTGGGACATCCTGTCTGCAATTTTAGTCTTGGGATATGTTTATTCAAACTTGTGGGGGTTTTGTGAATCAAATCCTGACATCAGAATTTCAATCCTATTTCAGTAATATCTGATAAAAATATGGTTTCTTACATAAACACATTCCCCTGTCCTATTGACATATATATATATATATATATATATATATATATATATATATATATATATATATATATATATATATATATATATATATATATATATGTATGTATTTACCTGTACATGTAAGGCTTTATATTTTATTTAAAGGGACAGTCTAGCCAAAATTAAACTTTCATTATTTAGATAGGACTTGTAATTTTAATTAACTTTCCAATTTACTTTTATCAGCAAATTTGCTTTTTTCTCTTGGTATTCTAAGTTGAAACTAAACCTAGGCAGACTCATATGCTAATTTCTGAGCCCTTAAGGGGTGCCTCTTATCACATGCTTTTTAAATTTCTTTTCAACACAAAGAGACTGAAAGTACAAGTGGGCCATATAGATAACACTGTGTTCAGGCACAGAAAGTTATTTAAGATTTAGCTCAACACAATGCTAAATACAAGTCAATAGATAATACAGTCACAGTCATGTGATCAGGGGGCTGGAAGACGGTTCTTAGATACAAGGTAATCACAGAGTTAAAAGGTATATTAATATAACTGTGTTGGTTATGTAAAACTGGGGAATGGGTAATAAAGGGATTATCTATATTTTAAAACAATAACAATTCTATTGTAGACTGTCCCTTTAAGTATCATATAAATGACTATTCTTGCCATTTAAAAATCTTTGTATTAATTTAAAACAGGAAATATGAGTTTGTGTACGAGACATACTGTACCTCCAAAAAGGTAATAAATAAAGTTGTTTTATTTAGGGCAGATACATTAATTTAAAAAGGGACAACTTTTAATTAATACTGTTGTTCTAATAAATTGTGTTTCTATTTATATGTTATGCATTAATATATACTATTCATAATGCATATGTTTTCATTTTGCCACTTGTAAAAAGGCAGACATTTATTTTAATTAAATAAAAAGTTAGTAATATAAAACAAGAACTGTTAAAAATTAAAAAATAAGATCTTCACGTTTAACTTCTAAGCATTGTATTATTATTGGCCAGATTGCAAGTTGAGCGCAAACAAAATGGGGTTTATTGCGGGTGTTTGCGCTCGTTGGGCTTACAGATGGTATTACGAGTTGAAAGTAAACGTGATCACTTGAGAGCAACAGCGATTTATGCTAGAATGATGACTGCAACTTCCGAGCTCTGGTTAATTGTTTTGATAAAAAAAAGTTGCACAAAATACATCAAAAATACATTTCAAAGTATAGTTACACTCATAATAACAATATCTAATTAAAATGATTCATGAAAGAATATTGCACATAAAAGGTATAAGGGCTCAAAAATATGAGGTCTCAGGTGTTAGAGAAGACAAAGGGCTTTAACATTGAGATACATCAATATACATGTCTAAAGATGTATATGTATGTATGTATGTATATATATATATATATATATATATATATGTGTGTGTGTGTATTTATGTATTTATATGTGCATATATGTATTTACAGACATACTGTATATACACATATAAACACATAAATATATATGTAAACATATATAGACATATATAGAAGTGCATTGGAGCCCTTTGCTTTTAAGTAGTGGAAAACAGGTAAAAGCATATTTATGCAATATTCATATTTAATAAAGTGTTATACTATATATATCTCTGTATTTATCTATGCCTATATATAATCATGTATATATATATATATATATATATATATATATATATATATATATATATATATATATATATATATATATATATATATATATAATACAACAAGAGGATTTGGTTAAGCACACCTAACAAAAACATTTTATATATTAGCACACATATTGTGGGAGTGACCAAAATAAGTATAAGACAAAAACAGTTATTGGCGTACATCCAAACACATGCAAAAAATTGCCTGCTTAATATTTTATAAATGTTTAAATAAAGTTGGGATCTTAGTCACACAATATGGCCATATTCTGCTCAGCCAATCACTACTTACAAGGTGTCCCAAGATAGACTGGTCCTAACACTATAATATTTAGCCTTACTGGGCTGAATCATTCAATTCTAATATACCAAAATAGAATTCCAACACTGCAGTACTATGCCTCAAATCAAGACTGCACAGAATGGGACTCCCTGGCTTTATATATATAACTCAATTACATAGTCTGGAACACACCTGAGCAGGGTGGTGTGCTTTAACCAAAGGGATTTGGTCAGTCTCCCTTAAAATTTAAGAAATACAACAAGGGGGTTTGGTTAAGCATACCTTCTAAGTGGGATACGAGAATGCACACGCAATATTGTAAATTCGGCTTTTTGTGCTCGTCGGTTAGCGCGTGGGTGAACAGTTCACTTTCAACTCATAATACGAGTGCAACCCGACACGCACAAAAAGCTTAGTTCTATTGCAATTAATGCTTGAGTGGGAGAGTTAATTAGCACACCACTTTTAATCTGGCACTATATATTTAAAATGTTTTATACATTGATAAACTAGTTGAAAATGTTCTTGTGCTTTATAATTCTGATTCTCACAATCTTCCAAAAAACAAACTTAGCATTCCATGGTTTCCATGGAAATCAGATATCTTAGCCACATACAAATAGCCATAAGCAAAATATGTATCCAATTCTTCTGAAAGACGTTACATATGACAACGTTCTTTCCCTAAAGGATTGCTTTATGTTCAATGTTATTTTGAAACTTTTTGATATTTATCTCAAAGGCACGCAGGCAATTTACCCATTTACATGCATTTAAATGCATGTGTATAATAAATGCTCAAATTAACTGCATCTATAAATATATTTATGATATAGCTTGACTGATACATGTAAGGAAAAGCAAACTAAGACATATTATAAATAATGAGGTTAAAGAGACAGTCAATTCAAAATTAAACTTTCATGAGCAAGATACAGCATATAAATTTAAACAAATTTCCAGTTTACTATAAATTAATTTGCTTTGCTCTTTATCCTTTGTTGAAAAGCATACCTTGGTAGGCTCAGGAGCAGTAAGATGGCTGTACATACTATATGTGCCTCTTGGCTCACTAGATGGGCTCTTCTAGATTCCAGTAGTGCATTGCTGCTCTTTACGTAAAGGATACCAAATACAATTTGACAATAGAAGTAAATGGAAAAGTTGTTTAAAATTGTATGCTGTTGTTGGTCTTTTTTTTCCCCCCTTTAATTTCTTTTTTTTTTTTTTAAGATATCTAGAAGTAATAGCAGAGTTAAAAGCTGATGTTATAGATATCTGCTGTGAATAACAAATGGTCTAATTATTATTGTATCATGGTTTGTGCAATTGTAACATATAAAGTGTAGAGGTTAAGATATATGATGTGGCAATTGTAATATAAACAATTCACAGTCTACAGAAACTCAAATAGGTTGAGAGGCCTTGGGATAAAGGAAAGGGACCCAATAGTTGGGGTACATTTTATCAGGATACAGTGGGGATTTCACATTCCACTTATTCAGGAAATTCAAGCAAACACTGTATATTCCTAAGGTCTAAGATAATATAATTAGGTTTTCTTGATCTGGTAGTATCATGTAAGATTAGTCTATTCTGCCCGACGTGACAGGAGATCACCTAGGGATTACACTGAAAAAAGAAACAGTGACACTTTTTCACCTTAGAGGTAGCGGATACATTGTAATTATAGGTTAATATTGAGGGGTTTAAAGGTAAATACCCAGCCGCGAGCCGATAAAGGTTAAAATCCTGCGTCCTTGATTTTCAGCACCAGAATACACTAAGCACATTGGCACATTCTGTCCCTTAAAATCCAAGGGTTCTTAACGTATATTTCTTTTTTTTTTTTTTTGGCGGTAACTCACTTAAATTTGCACTTCACCCTTTTTTTTTTTTTTTTTTCCCTCTCTCACCTCCCCAGCACATTTACGTTTTCTTCCTCTTTATCGTAGCGCACTCAATTTCTGATAGGGTCCAATTTATATGTACCCCCTCTAGCACTTCCTCCTGCATCACCTAACACACTTGCACGCAATTTCTTGTATGGATAAGTTTATCACATCACCATCACTTACGGGCAAAAACAATTTAGGCATGGCAGCCAAAAGCAAGGACCGCAGGAATAAAAACCCTCCAGGGACACCTGCAGATCTTCCTACAGAAATTACCCCCTCAAAACCTCAAAACCTATCTATCTCACATGACATGCAAAATCTCGTTGCTAATACACTAGAAGCCATCACTCCAAAATTTGATCTATTAAAGAACGAAATAAGACAGGATATCTCGCTACTGACCTTGGAGATCAGACAATTCTCCAACAGAATTCAAGAAGCAGAGCAGAGAATTTCAGACTTAGAAGACACATCAAGTGCATATTTCTCCAAAATTGATGATAATCAGTCTAAGATAGAGAAATTACAATCTAGAGTCGAAGAATTAGAAAATAGATCAAGGAGGAATAATCTTAGGATTATAGGTTTGCCAGAGTCAGTTAAACAAGAGGAACTTATGCAGGTCATGACACACGTTCTGCCACAGATATTAAAAATTCCCCCAACGCAAACACTCATTCCAATTGAAAGAGTTCACAGATTGGGGAGAGCTCCTGAGTCCTCAACTAATCTGACCAGACCTAGACCGATTATTGCAAAATTCCTGAATTTTCAGGACAAAATGATGTTTCTTCAGTCGTATCGTAAAAACCAGCCTATTTTCCATAATGGAAATAAAATTCTGTTATTTCAGGACTTCTCAATAGAGACCTCCTTAAAGAGGAAGGAGCTCTCCCCGGTCTGTGGCAAAATGTTGAAGATGGGGTGGCAGGCCACTGTCATCTTCCCAGCCAGACTCAAACGTATACTTGAAGGTCAAACATTTTTTTTTTACTCAGCAGCCGAAGCTGAGAAAAAAATAGCCGAACATGGGGCTAAATGACAAACTCAGGGGAGTCAGATTAACAGCAAGAACTAAAGATAATTCAAGATATCATGCTGCCAGTAAGGGCAGGAATTTCCCCCCCCCCTTTTTTTTTTTTTTTTCCCTCCTTCCTTCCCATCTCTTCTTTTCGCACTCCCTCTCCTCCCCCGCCATCTTCCCCTGCATGCGCCCCTCATTCTCTAGGATTATTCTACACATAGTCAATGCCTTTTAGAGGCATAAGAATAGTGCTGTGAGTAAAGTTATTAAAATTACCTCATGGAATATAGGTGGAATTGTCTCACCCATTAAACGGAAAACAATCTTAGCACACCTACGGAAAACAAATACACTCATAGCGCTACTCCAGGAAACACATCTTAATACAGAGGAATCATTAAAATTGAAATCTTCCTGGGTGGCTGAGCGTATCTTTGCACCCTCTCCTAACAGGAAGAAAGGAGTTGCAATTCTTTTAGGGAAGAAATTGAGTTATGAAAAATTAGACATACTGATCGACCCGGACAGCAGATTTATAATATTAAAATTGAAAATCTCAAATTCAATATACACCATATGTAATCTGTACGCGCCTAATATAATCGAATATGGATTCTGGGACTCTCTTCAATCGAAAATCTTGCAAATAGCGGAAGGTCATGTAATAATAGCAGGAGACTTTAATATGTTTCCACGAGCACCCCTGGACAGATTGAGAAGGGTGGTGGCGCAGAAGATAAACAAAAAAGACAAATTGGAAAGTAAAATATTTAAATCTATCATGCGTAATCTTGCAGTCAGAGATATCTGGAGGGTGCAAAACCCTGACAGCAAAAGCTATACATATTATTCCAAAACAACCAAATCACTATCAAGAATTGATCTTATATTAATTAACGATAGTCTTTCCCATAGGGGGGTTAAAGCACAAATATCAGAAATTTTGATATCCGATCATGCACCAATCACATTGACTATTCCAGATTTGAACGCTGGTTACAGAAAACAGGGGTTCTTTTTTCCTAAATATCTTAACAAGAACGCAAAGTTTAGAGACTGGCTCAAGGAGAAGTGGGAAGATTATTTTCAAAACAACAAAGAATCAGTTTCTAGTCCAGTGATTCTATGGGAAGCGGCAAAAGCGGTACTGAGGGGAGATATAATTGCATACATGGCAAAGACCAAGAGGGAAGTTCGCTTGAGAGAGAGTCAGGTAACGGCCACGGTAACCAATGCTTATAATAGATATTTGAATCTATCCTCCGACGAGAACTGGAAGAAATACATCAAAGCCAAGGAGGAGAGAGACACTTTCTTAACCCTTAATGAGACACAAGCGAACTTAAGATATCAATCTAATTTGTACAGGTTCGGAAATAAATCAGGCAAATTAATGGCTAAATTGGTAAAGAACTCGAGAACCTCAAAAACAATTGAAGCATTACAATTTAATAGCAAACTGCTTACCTCACCAGAGGAAATATCTAAAGCTTTTTTTCATTATTACAAATCAATTTATGCGGCTAACCCAGTAAATACAATCATAAGTGAGAGATTTTGGAAAGATATTGACATCATGAAGATATCTCCTGAATTCAACCTGGCGTTGAATGCTCCAATAACAGAGGTGGAAGTTAGTCAGGCAATTCAAGCTTTGAAAGGAGAGAAAGTGCCGGGCCCCGACTCCCTACCAAATGAATTTTATAAAAGTCTGGATAAAGCAATTACCCCCCAACTGACTACCTTGTTTAATTATCTGTTCCAACTGAATAATCAAATACCTGCTAGCTTTCTTGCATCACATACCATCCTTATACCTAAAGCCGGTAAAGATCCACAATGCAGAGAATCCTATAGACCCATCGCATTATTGAACACGGATTACAAAATATTTGCTTCAATATTGGCTAAAAGAATGCAAGAAGACTTAGCTGAGATTATTCATAGTGATCAAGTGGGGTTTCTTCTAAAAAGGAACTCGGCAGCTAAAATTAGACAACTTCTGCTAACTATAGATTATTTCAGAAACGGCGAAGGAAAATCATTTGAGGGCCTTCCGGACGCAGCGATAATAGCTATCGACGCGGAGAAGGCGTTCGATCGAGTTAGCCACGATCATATTCTAAACACACTAAAACAATATGGTTTTCAAGATAACTTTGTGAATCTAGTAAACAATCTATGTACTCAGGCATCAACAAAATTAGTTATGCATGGGCAAGAGTCAAAGAGTATTCGTTTAGAGCAGGGCACGAGGCAGGGCTGTCCGCTTTCCCCCCTCTTGTTCGATCTGGCAATCGAACCCCTAGCTATAAAAATTAGAAAGCATATCGAAGGTATTAAGATACAGAACCAGGAGTCAAAGGTAGCTCTATATGCGGACGATTTACTTGTATATGTTTCTAATACCCCTAGGAATATCCCAAAGCTGCTTAACATAATTGAACAATTTGGTCAATTCGCAGGGTATAGAATGAATAAACAAAAAACAGAAATACTATGGTTAAGAAAGACCGATACTTCATTCTTAAATAACCCACTTAAAACAGTTGTGGATTCATTTAGATATCTAGGGATAATAGTTTCAGCCAATCCTCAGGAATGGTATTCCTTAAATATCACCCCAACCATCACACGTGCCATCACATTTATGAGAGATTGGCAAAATTTGCCTCTCTCTCTCTCTGGGCGTATTGCCCTATATAAAATGATAATTCTGCCAAAGATATCATATATTCTTCAAAATCTCCCGCTTATCGTTAAGATACAGGACATTAAGAAAATCAATATGGCACTTCGAAAATTCATATGGCAGTTAAGGAAACCCAGAATCTCCTTGCAGAGATTATATCTGGCAAAACAATTCGCTGGGCTGGCTCTTCCAAACTTATATCTTTATAATTTAGTTTTCTTAGGCCGAATTGCGGCAGACTGGATAACAGAAGCCAATTATTTCAAGAATAACAGGTTAGAGAATAGCATAATCTATCCTTTGAAGCCAGTATCGCTACTACATACACCAACTCATTTAATACCTAAGCAGGTGAAATTTTTTAAAATGTTGTATGTAATAATCCAGGCATGGAAAAAGATCGGTGTACTAGTAGGAGTAAATACTAACATTCCTAGATTCCAAATTCTTATAGGCAACCCAGAATTTCAAGAGGGCTCACAAGCTCCGCACTTGAAAAAATGTCAGGAACAAGGACTCAGATATGCGGCACAGCTACATCATTCAGAAACAGGAATTATTAAATCTTTCCAAGAACTAAAACTGGAATTCAATCTTGGTAACCAAGATTTCTTTGCTTAACTGCAAGCTAGGCATTATACCAGTCAATTGTATAACCAATTAAACTGGAAATGGACCTGGGGGAGATTAGAGTCGTGGCCTGCCTTGATTAAGGCAGGCCTTTACTCTATTTCTCCATGGTACTCCTATCTTAACTCCCAGAGGGGCAGCGGTAATATAGAGAAATTAGCTTTAAAATGGTCAGATCATTTATCAATGAACATTGATAAGGAAGCACAAATCAAGAGATCACTCACATTACTTTGTGATACCACTATAGCTGAAACCTGGAGAGAGTCTCACATAAGGCTTATATATCAGATATACTACACACCAGACAAAGCCTATAGATGAAACAATACTGTCTTCAATAAATGTCCAAAATGTAGTTTATTGGCCGCAGACCTATTGCATATGGTGTGGTTGTGTCCAAAAATTAAACAATTCTGGTACAGAGTTGAGTACTGGCTACGTAGAGTGGTGAAAATATATCCTTTCACACTCACTCCCCTAACTATAATCTTTCTATCTAGTAATAAGGAGGACTTCAGAGATGCTAAAATATTAAACCTAGTTATTTTGGCCGTGAGAAATCTGATATTCAAAAAATGGAAAACTAGAATCATACCTACAATGAATGATGTAAAGAACTATCTTAAAAGACAATACCGGATAGAACAACTCGCTACAGATCTGAATTCAGAACGCGAAATTGTAGCTTTTTTTAGTAAATGGTCAAAATTTATCAAAAGTTTTTCCCCGGCCGAAATAGAATACATAACTCCATTTCAAGACTCCGAAATAGTTTTAATGGGCATTTGGTAGTGGGGGGTTACCGCGGTGGAGGGGCGGGGGGGGGGAGATTCAGTACGAAGTTAAAGGAATATTCTTTTTTTTTTTTCTTTTTTTTTTTTTCTTTTTTTTTTCTTCACTTTCCCCGTTTTTTTTTTGTTTTGTTTTTCCAGGTCTCCTTTTTATCTTTTTTTCTTCTCTCTCTTCTCTTTCCGGCTGTTATAAAATTAAAAAAACTAACAATATTTCATAAAACCAAGGCGAAGGAAGCCTAGAGATGTTATTTTATGGGTAAAAGTTAAAAGGTGGAAATGTCGTTTCCAATGAGGCACTTATGTACTTGTTAGGTTGAATAGACACAAACAGTGCAATGTTGGTTACTTGTCTCTTTTTTTTTTCCTTGTTTGTTTCCATGCTCTTTTTGCCTTGATTATTGTCTGGTTTATATTATTGCTGAATATGTTATATTGTTGGTTCAAAAAAATTAAATAAAAAAAAAAAAATTGTATGCTCTGAATCATGAAAGAAAAATGTGGGGTTTCACATTACATGATGCTCAACAGGACTTCAAAGTGCCTAAGCATCATGGGTAATGTAGTTATGAAACATCAGGAGAGCCAAGGTTCCCCATCCCTGCTTTAAAGGGACATACGAAGTCCCTACAGTAAAAGTGGCTATTTAAATAGTTGCCAGGTATGTGCTTTAAGAAATAATACGTATATGTGAAAAAGTCACTTTTGGAAACTTTGAAAGCCCCAAAGGCAAAGCACTTTTCACAGCATTCAGATAATGTTACCTATGAATTATAGCTTTTGAAGTGCTATTTTTATCAAACATCATGTGACTCTTTATTAAGTGCTATTTGCCCAAAGTATTTAGCATATTAAACCTGTTATCTTTCTGTGCACATAATATGTAGCAGATTGTTTGTTTCTGAATAGTTCTAATTTATTAAAGGTGATATAGGTCCAATAACATTTTTTTTCCCATTCTGAATGCCAAATGCACCAGTATCCTAATCAATGCTCAGGGGGCCAAGCATACGTTATACATGTTACCCCTGGCCCATTGAGAAGTCTCTTTATGCGAGGGCACAGGCCACCATATGTCTAGAATATTGTTTCAATCAACATTTCCTGGATCCAGTCCAAGACTTGGACTAAGACAGGGAGACCCATGGACAGAATTGGGAGTGCTCATTGGGCAGATCCATTATGGATGGGAAAAGTTATGGGGTACCATGAGTGAGGTAGGGTTACTGGGCTAGCATTTTGTATGTTATCTGAATAACAATTTGATAGGTCTATCCTTTACATATGAAAAAAAATAACATCCAAATCAATTATTTGGATATTACCCTAATAAGGTTACTGGATAATAGAATCATTGCAAAAGTATATAAGCCAATTATGGGTAATATTCTTTTACATGCAAACAGTGCCTATCCAAAAAGGCTCTTTTCAGCTGTGGCTAAGGGCCAATTTATCAGGCTTAAAGGGACACTTAACCCAAATTTATTCTTTCATGATTCAGATAGAGCATGGAATTTTAAGCAGCTTTCTAATGTACTCCTATTATCAATTTTTATTCATCATTTCCTATCTTTATTTGTATAGCAAGAATGTAAGTTTAGAAGCTGGCCCATTTTTGGCTCACAACCTAGGTTGTGCTTGCTAATTGGACAGCACCAATAAACAAGTGCCTTAGCTTAGATGTCTTCTTTTTCAAATAAAGATAGCAAGAGAACGAAGAAAAATTGATAATATGAGTAATTTAGAAAGTTGCTTAAAATTGCTGCTCTATCGGACATGCCCTAGAGAGGAAGCTGGTGGGAGGAGCACAAGCGTAAGGACGTGCAAACGCTTGTTCTCTGGTTCCTTACAAGAGCTGTTGGCAGAATATATCGTGCTAAAAACCCTGGTCCCTGGGTGGCTCTTTCAGTAAAAAACTACTTACTCCCAGCATTCTAACAGTGCCACTCCAATGCACTGAGCTGCAAAAAGCAGCAAATAAACGGACTGACTAAATCTTTTTGGTTCTATGCAAAACCCATGAGCAGCCTCAGTGCTCATAGCATATAAAACTTTTGCTCTCTCTCCATTGCACAAGTGATACGAGACTTGGAGCAAAGAAAATCTTTCTGCAACTGTTCTAAATATTAATAGTGTTACCTACACCGCAACCTTACCTCCCCCTCCCACCGGTGCTGCGTGAGGGTGAGAAGAACAGCGCTGCGAGCTGTAAGGTGCTTGGGAACCAATGAAGCAAGGGGACAAGAATCTCCTGAGACTGGGCTCTCCCTTACCAGTGAGCCTTCCCTGCTGCGGCGGTCGGCTGGACGGGGTTTGTTTTGGCTGGTTGGTGCCGCTCCCTGGCTGTGGACGAGGATCTTGCTGGGTCCACCCTTGCTGTTTGGGTCACGTGAGTGGTTGTGGACGGGGCGGTCGCTTCCGCTCTGGGTGGAGGATCTGAGTGAGAAGCTCATCGGAGCCGAGCAGGTAACGTCACAGATCGCCTGGTGGCGGGCGCTTCCTCTGCACTGAGCGTGTAGCGTTCTGCCGATATTGAAAGAGGCTTGGTTGTGGCCTTGCTCCCCCCACATGTGCTGCGTGGGGGAGCACCGGAGTCGAGCTGGGAGTCATCCCTCGACTGTGCTGGTTGCCCAGGCACAAGAGGCCCCAGGAGCTGGGACAGGTACTTTTCTAAAACATAGGGCCCTAACTGACTTTTTACAATTGGGATGGCCTGGGTCTTTGATTTCCCTTCTTCTTCTTTTTTCTTTGGGCTGAAGCTTCCCTGAATCACAAGAATAAAAAGTGAATTTGGATGGTTGTAATAATTGAGGGATCAAAAGCCACTGTAAGAACTGGTCTACCTAATAGTTAATGGTGTTCTGTATTAATTATAGATGGTTAATGAAAATATGACTGAAAAGTTTTGTCTGTTATAAAAATGCAACATATATTACTGAATCTCTAACTAAGGGTAATAATAGTTTATTTAAAGACTTTATAGCTTCGCTAATTCTAAACACAGGATTACCTGAGTAGAGGCTAGTTAAATGGCCATAAAAAATATTATATAAAGTTAACAGATTACATCAGTGCCTGGTTGTGAGCTCTGTGAAAACATTTATAATTTGTGGCAGGCTAGGATTTGTGTACTAACTAGCATGTATATATTTTTTAATTAAGAAATTGTATAGATATTTTTTCTGTGTTGTCACATAAAAGGGGAAAGAAAGAAAAGGGAAAAAAGAAAGAGGGGAAAGAGACAAAATGATAAGGGGCAGAAAGAGGAAAGGAAGCAGAAAAGGGACAGAAAGAGAGAAAGAAAGAAGGGGGACAGGAGAGGAAAAAGGGGCAGTTCCCTTTGTATAAATGGTATAAGTTGAACCTTATAAAATTATCTTTGACTGAGGATCAGCCATTGCTTAGAAGACTAAGTAAATTATTTCATAGGTTTTATTGATCTAAGTGAGTGTTAAGGTCATTAACTATAATCCTCCTGTAAAACTTAAAACCTCCTGTGGGGATAGAAGGTTAATGTGTTATGAGTTGCTACGTAAATAATTATTGATTCTAGATAATAGATTAGGAATATAATGACTGTTTAAAACTCCACAAGTACCTAATATATTGAGTTGATTGCAGACACTTATTTTATAAGGGAATAGTAACCTCTAAATTTGCCAACTTCTATGACCGAGGTGTAAGTATCTCCCATCACTGAAGAGTCCCTTTACATTCTCATCACTACACTTTTTTTTTTTTTTTGGCACTCTCACCAGTAATAAGCACTTTTTTTTTCCTCTTTCACTATCCGGTCACAAATTCTCACTCCCTCTTGACCTTCACTTTTTTTTTTTTATTCTTTTTTTTTCTTCCCCCTCACCCTTTATTGCACTAAGGGGCCTTCATTTTTTCTGCCCATCCCCCCCCCCACATTGTCCACCAGGACCCTCCCTCACGTTATGCACTCCAACTCTAGCACTCAACACACGGATATATGGACAAATATTTCACTGCACAAGCCAGAACTTCCCCTTCGATCATGGCAGCAAGGCAGAGAGAGAAAAAAAATAAGAATACGCAAGAAACACTAACAGAGATACATCCTAGTAGCAATATGTCACAGATAAATGAACCAATTGACATACAAGCATTAGTTGGAAGAATAACTGAAGCTTTATTGAGAATTGAGAAATGAGATCAAACATGACATGAATTCCTTAACAACTGAAATACGTCAATTTCTAATAGGATCACTGAAGCAGAACAAAGAATATCATATTTAGAAGATACTATAGAGAATCATAATATTAAACTAGTTGACATAAATTCTAAAATAATAAAAACTGAGATGAAGTTAGAAGACTTAGAAAATCGAGTGAGAAGAAATAACATCAGATTAATAGGAGTACCTGAGGATAAGCAATATGAAGACCTAGATAAATTACTTACAGTAACAATTCCACAATTATTGCAAATACCACAACCACAGTCACGAATTGTAATTGAAAGAGTACACAGATTAGGATGGCGAAACTTGGAAAAGGGGAAAGTCAGGCCAAGACCAATTATTGCCAAAATATTAAATTACCAAGACAAACTTATTTTATTACAACATTTTAGAAAAAATCAACCCATTTTCTTAGGAAAAAAAAAATATTGCTTTTTCAGGACTTCTCGGCTGACACATCAGCCAAGAGAAGAGAATTATCGACAATTTGTACCAGATTGATAAATCAAGGGTACCAAGCCACCTTAATATACCCAGCTAAACTGAAAATAACAATTGATAACAAGACTCAATTCTTTGAAACATCTAGAGATGCTGAAAAATATATAGCGCAGATAATACCCCCAAGTTAAGGAAAATGGTTAATTTAACTGGGGGAAAAGTACAAATGGGGGAAAAAAATAGGTATTATTAAAAATGCCAATTTTAATGAAGGCTTCTTTTTTTTTTTTTTGGTTTTTAATGTATGGTCAGTCCGTACACAGGGATAGTGCCCAGGCCGGGATAGGGCCAGTTTCCGGGGCAGTAGGGACACGAAGGGGCAATCGGGATTGTGTACCAGAAAGGTTTCTTGATATAAGTAAATTGGAATGGGGTGGCAGGGGGGGGGGGGTCTTTTCCCTTTTTTTTAATTTTTTAAAATTTTTTATTTATTTTGTTTTTTTCTCTTCTTTCCTTATTATTTTAAATAATGGATATATATACTGGTTGTAAAATGGTTTCCTGGAACATAGGAGGGTTAACATCTATTAAAAGAAAGACAATCATATCTTACTTAAAAAAGATAAATACAGATGTTGCCTTCCTCCAGGAAACCCACATGAAAGTAGACGAAGTAATCAAACTTAAAAAATCCTGGGTTCAGGAAGTTATTGCCTCTCCGGCTCTGGGTAGAAAAGGGGGAGTAGCAATTTTACTTGGGAAGAAAGTAAAGGCAGTATCTACAGTCCTTGAAATAGATCCAGGTGGGAGATTTCTATTGGTGAGGGCTAAGATTGCTAAGATCACATATACAATTTGCAACATATATGCACCGAATATCATTTATTATGATTTTTGGGATAATCTGCAAACTAAAATACTTTCTAATAAAGAGGGATCGTTAATAATCGGAGGAGATTTTAATATGACGCCACAATATGCACTAGACAGATTAAGGCAAGATGCTCTAATTCTAAGAACAAAGAAAGATAATTTAGAAACAAAAATTTTTACTAAGATATTCTCTAATTTAAAAGTCAAGGATATTTGGAGATTAAATAACCCAGACACTAAAAGTTACACGTGCCTTTCAAAGGCCCATAAGACTCTTTCGAGAATAGATTTATTTTTAGTAGATGAGAAATTCTTAAATTTAAAAATAGAATCCAATATCCTTCCTGTTACAATATCGGATCATGCGCTGATAACTTTTGAAATACGCCCACATGATCTTAAAACTAAAAACTTACGATTTCACTTTCCTCAGTATCTTGCTACAGATCCAGAATAAAACAATGTTAAGTCTGAAATTTGAAGAATATGCCCAACTAAATAGCGAATATGTTAATCGTCCGATGATTTTCTGGGAAGCTGCAAAAGCAGTCATGAGTGGGGAGATTTTGGCATATAATATCAACAGAACGAAGAATTATAAAAAGAAGGAGGAATATATATTGAAAATATTATCAAATGCTTATAATAATTATATATTGAATAAAACCCCTGAAACTTGGAATAGATACACCCAAGCTAAAAAGAGATACTTTCCTTATACATAAACCTACACAAAGAGAGCTAAAATTACAAGCACACCTATTTAAATATGGAAATAAAGCAGGCAAACTTCTTGCTAATCTAGTTAACCCCTTAGTGACCAGACCACTTTTCAATTTGTTGACCATCTGGGACCAAGGCTATTTTTGCATTTCTGCGATGTTAGTGTTTAACTGTAATTTTCCTCTTACTCATTTACTGTACCCACACATATTATATACTGTTTTTCTCGCCATTAAATGGACTTTCTAAAGATATGATTATTTTCATCATATCTTATAATTTACTATAAAAAAAAATATAAAATATGAGGAAAAAATGAAAAAAAATGCACTTTTTCTAACTTTGAGCCCCAAAATCTCTTACACATCTACAACCACCATAAAATACCAATGCTAAACAGTTTCTAAATTTTGTCCTGAGTTTATAAATACCCAATGTTTACATGTTCTTTGCTTTTTTTGCAAGTTATAGGGCAATAAGTACAAGTAGCACTTTGCTATTTCAAAACCATGTTTTTTCAAAATTGGCGATAGTTACATTGTAACACCAATATCTGTCATGAATCCCTGAATAACCCTTCAAATGTATATATTTTTTAAAAGAAGACAACCTAAGGTATTAAACTTGGGTATTTTGACTTTTTTCATGCAACCATTTTACCACCAATCTATTCCAAAGTTTGGGGGGTAAAAAAAAATAATTAGATTTTTTGACAAAATAGCAATTTAAGAATACATTTACTGATAATATTAAGGGTTACTGCCAAATAACACCCTCATATGTCTTCAGCAGCATCTCCTGGGTACAGTGATACCACCCATGTATAGGTGTGTCGGGTTCTCGGGGGGCTAAAAGCTCTTATTTTTAGGGAGCGCATTCCAGTTTTTCAACTTGGAATTTTCACATCGGTCATCATGCACCCATGTCCTATTTGGGACTTTTCTGAAGCTGGTCAATGGAATTTACCCCCATCAAACCATATATTTTTGAAAAGTAGACACCCTAGGGTATTTCAAATGCTTGTATTTTAACACTTTCCATGCACTAATTCAACCACCAGTCTTTGTCAAACTTTTGGGTAGTCATTATTTTGTGTTATTTTTCACACACATTGTACTTTAGGCATGGATTCTCAGTTCCTGTTATGTGTTACTACCAAAAAAAACCTCAATATGTGTTCAACAACATCTCCTGAGTACAGTGATACCACCCATGTATAGGTGTGTCGGGTTCTCTGGGGGCTAAAAGGCCTTAATTTTAGGAAGCGCATTCCAGTTTTTCAACTTGGAATTTTCACATCGGTCATCATGCACCCATGTCCTATTTGGGACATTTCTGAAGCTGGTCAGTGGAATTTACCCCCATCAAACCATATATTTTTGAAAAGTAGACACCCTAGGGTATTTCAAATGCTTGTATTTTAACACTTTCCATGCACTAATTCAACCACCAGTCTTTGTCAAACTTTTGGGTAGTCATTATTTTGTGTTATTTTTCACACACATTGTACTTTAGGCATGGATTCTCAGTTCCTGTTATGTGTTACTACCAAAAAAAACCTCAATATGTGTTCAACAACATCTCCTGAGTACAGTGATACCACCCATGTATAGGTGTGTCGGGTTCTCTGGGGGCTAAAAGGCCTTAATTTTAGGAAGCGCATTCCAGTTTTTCAACTTGGAATTTTCACATCGGTCATCATGCACCCATGTCCTATTTGGGACATTTCTGAAGCTGGTCAATGGAATTTACCCCCATCAAACCATATATTTTTGAAAAGTAGACACCCTAGGGTATTTCAAATGCTTGTATTTTAACACTTTCCATGCACTAATTCAACCACCAGTCTTTGTCAAACTTTTGGGTAGTCATTATTTTGTGTTATTTTTCACACACATTGTACTTTAGGCATGGATTCTCAGTTCCTGTTATGTGTTACTACCAAAAAAAACCTCAATATGTGTTCAACAACATCTCCTGAGTACAGTGATACCACCCATGTATAGGTGTGTCGGGTTCTCTGGGGGCTAAAAGGCCTTAATTTTAGGAAGCGCATTCCAGTTTTTCAACTTGGAATTTTCACATCGGTCATCATGCACCCATGTCCTATTTGGGACATTTCTGAAGCTGGACAATGGAATTTACCCCCATCAAACCATATATTTTTGAAAAGTAGACACCCTAGGGTATTTCAAATGCTTGTATTTTAACACTTTCCATGCACTAATTCAACCACCAGTCTTTGTCAAACTTTTGGGTAGTCATTATTTTGTGTTATTTTTCACACACATTGTACTTTAGGCATGGATTCTCAGTTCCTGTTATGTGTTACTACCAAAAAAAACCTCAATATGTGTTCAACAACATCTCCTGAGTACAGTGATACCACCCATGTATAGGTGTGTCGGGTTCTCTGGGGGCTAAAAGGCCTTAATTTTAGGAAGCGCATTCCAGTTTTTCAACTTGGAATTTTCACATCGGTCATCATGCACCCATGTCCTATTTGGGACATTTCTGAAGCTGGTCAATGGAATTTACCCCCATCAAACCATATATTTTTGAAAAGTAGACACCCTAGGGTATTTCAAATGCTTGTATTTTAACACTTTCCATGCACTAATTCAACCACCAGTCTTTGTCAAACTTTTGGGTAGTCATTATTTTGTGTTATTTTTCACACACATTGTACTTTAGGCATGGATTCTCAGTTCCTGTTATGTGTTACTACCAAAAAACCCCTCAATATGTGTTCAACAACATCTCCTGAGTACAGTGATACCACCCATGTATAGGTGTGTCGGGTTCTCGGGGGGATAAAACGCCTTAATTTTAGGAAGCGCATTCCAGTTTTTCAACTTGGAATTTTCACATCGGTCATCATGCACCCATGTCCTATTTGGGACATTTCTGAAGCTGGTCAATGGAATTTACCCCCATCAAACCATATATTTTTGAAAAGTAGACACCCTAGGGTATTTCAAATGCTTGTATTTTAACACTTTCCATGCACTAATTCAACCACCAGTCTTTGTCAAACTTTTGGGTAGTCATTATTTTGTGTTATTTTTCACACACATTGTACTTTAGGCATGGATTCTCAGTTCCTGTTATGTGTTACTACCAAAAAAAACCTCAATATGTGTTCAACAACATCTCCTGAGTACAGTGATACCACCCATGTATAGGTGTGTCGGGTTCTCTGGGGGCTAAAAGGCCTTAATTTTAGGAAGCGTATTCCAGTTTTTCAACTTGGAATTTTCACATCGGTCATCATGCACCCATGTCCTATTTGGGACATTTCTGAAGCTGGTCAATGGAATTTACCCCCATCAAACCATATATTTTTGAAAAGTAGACACCCTAGGGTATTTCAAATGCTTGTATTTTAACACTTTCCATGCACTAATTCAACCACCAGTCTTTGTCAAACTTTTGGGTAGTCATTATTTTGTGTTATTTTTCACACACATTGTACTTTAGGCATGGATTCTCAGTTCCTGTTATGTGTTACTGCCAAAAAAACACCTCAATATGTGTTCAACAACATCTCCTGAGTACAGTGATACCACCCATGTATAGGTGTGTCGGGTTCTCTGGGGGCTAAAAGGCCTTAATTTTAGGAAGCGCATTCCAGTTTTTCAACTTGGAATTTTCACATCGGTCATCATGCACCCATGTCCTATTTGGGACATTTCTGAAGCTGGCCAATGGAATTTACCCCCATCAAACCATATATTTTTGAAAAGTAGACACCCTAGGGTATTTCAAATGCTGGTATTTTAACACTTTCCATGCACTAATTCAACCACCAGTCTTTGTCAAACTTTTGGGTAGTCATTTTTTTGTGTTATTTTTCACACACATTGTATTTTAGGCATGGATTCTCAGTTCCTTTTATGTGTTACTGCCAAAAAGCACCTCAATATGTGTTCAACAACATCTTCTGAGTACAGTGATACCACCTATGTATAGGTGTGTTGGGTTCTCTGGGGGCTAGAAGGCCTTATTTTTAGGAAGCACATTCCAGTTTTTCAATTTGGAATTTTCACATCGGTCATCATGCACCCATGTCCTATTTGGGACATTTCTGAAGTCGGTCAATGAAATTTACCCCCATAAAACCATATATTTTTGAGAAGTAGACCCCCTAGGGTATTTGAAATGCTGGTATTTTCACACTTTCCATGAACTTATTTAACCACCAGTCTTTGTCAAACTTTTGGGTAGTCATTTTTTTGTGTTATTTTTCACACACATTGTACTTTAGGCATGGATTCTCAGTTCCTGTTATGTGTTACTGCCAAAAAACACCTCAATATGTGTTCAACAACATCTCCTGAGTACAGTGATACCACCCATGTATAGGTGTGTTGGGTTCTCTGGGGGCTAGAAGGCCTTATTTTTAGGAAGCGCATTCCATTTTTTACACTTCCCCTTTTCACATCCCATGCACCCATGTTCTATTTAAGACATTTCTGAAGCCGGCCAATGTAATTTACCCCCATAAAACCATATATTTTTGAAAAGTAGACATCCTAGGGTATTTCAAATGCAGGTGTTTTAACACTTTCCATACACTAATTCAACCACTAGTCTTTGTCAAACTATTGGGCATTCATTTCTTTGTGTTATTTTTCACATACATTGTACTTTAGACATGGATTCACAGCTCCTGTTATGTGTTACTACCAAAGAAGACACCAATATGTGGTCACCAACATCTCCTGAGTTCAGTGATACCACCTATGCATAGGTTTGGTGGCTTGTTTGGGCGGTGCAATGCCAAATGTCTGACATGTGTTTGTGATTTTTTTTCACATTTAACATATTTTCTTTGCCTATCGTCTTTTTTGGGGGTCTTTTAACATACCCCAATTTATTTGTTTTCCATAAATGTGATTATATTTAAAAAGTTGACCCCCCAAGGTATTATACATGGAGTGGTTTGATGACTTTGATGCAACCGTTTTAGCCCAAAAAATTGGAGAAAGTATATGGTGGTAATTTTTCAATTTTCATTGTTACAGACACATTGCTTTTTTACTATGATTTAGGAGAGACTGTTGTAAGTTATTGCAAAAGAATACTTCAGGTTGTTTTCTGCAAGGCACCCTGAGTACACCTATGCCCCCCATGCATAGGTTTGCCAGGATTTTGGGAAGGTTATGTTACATGATTTTAGTTATTAAAAATGAGAGTATTTCTTCTGATAGGCCTATCTTTAGTTTGGGGCCTATCACATACCCCACTTTTATTTATTGCATTCAAAGTGTATATTTTTTAAATGTTGACACCCCAAGGTATTGTATATGGTGTGCTTTGATGCCTTTGAAGCAACCGTTTTAGCCCAAAAAATTGGAGAAAGTATATGGTGGTAATTTTTCAATTTTCATTTTTACAGACACATTGCTTTTTGACTATGATTTAGGAGAGATTGTTGTAAGTTATTGCAAAAGAATACTTCAGGTTGTTTTCTGCAAGGCACCCTGAGTACACCTATGCCCCCCATGCATAGGTTTGCCAGGATTTTGGGAAGGTTATGTTACAATTTTATGACTTGTGATTTTAGTTATTAAAAATGAGAGTATTTCTTCTGATAGGCCTATCTTTAGTTTGGGGCCTATCGCATACCCCACTTTTATTTATTGCATTCAAAGTGTATATTTTTTAAATGTTGACACCCCAAGGTATTGTATATGGTGTGCTTTGATGCCTTTGAAGCAACCGTTTTAGCCCAAAAAATTGGAGAAAGTGTATGGTGGTAATTTTTCAATTTTCATTTTTACAGACACATTGCTTTTTGACTATAATTTAGGAGAGACTGTTGTAAGTTATTACAAAAACATACTTCAGGTTGTTTTCTGCAAGGCACCCTGAGAACACCTATGTCCCCCATGCATAGGTTTGACAGGGGTTTTGGTTAAAAAAAAACAGGCCCAATTTTAGAAAAAAAATAGAGTAGTGAAATGTAAAAATCTGGCACAGTAAAAGTAAAAAAAACAAAAAAACATCTAACTGTAAACATAACCAAAAAAAAAGAAAACAGCAAATGTATTTATTTTTTTAAAAATTGACCATTGTATGGTACCGCTTGAAGCAGTCCCCAATGCAGAGTGCAGGCTGTCCAGGGCAATCAGGACAGTAATATATGGTGTCCCTTCTCTTCCCCCTCTTGGTACAGACTCTGCATTTTTTTTGTGGTTTCTGCTTTGTGGCAGTAGGGGAGCAGGTGCATCATGGTACAAAATCCCCGTAATAATCTGGAGCTGAAACTGTAAAAAAGTCTTTTTAACTCTGGGGTTTGCTTTTTTGAACAACAAAAAAGCGTTGTGGGTTGCAATCTGCATTAGGTAAATTGCAACCTTTTTGTACCAGGCCCTTGTCTTCCGCATAATTAGGTAGGGCTGCAGCAGCTGATCAGCCAGATCAACCCCACCCATATGCCGGTTATAAGACTTGATGCACACTGGCTTCCTTATGATCTCAGCTCTGCCACGTACAGAAACCGCCACCGTCCTCTCTGTGTGGATGGTGGTAAGAAGGTATACATCCTTCTTGTCTCTGTACTTCAGTGCCAACAGCTCCTCTTGGCGCAGAGCTGAGGTCTCCCCCCTTCGTAGCCGGGTGCCTACAAGCTGTCCTGGGAAACCTGCACGGTTCTTTTTAATTGTACCGCAAGCTACTGTATCAAAGCAATACAGTAGCTTGAACAAAAGGACACTTGTATAAAAATTGTCTAAGTACAAGTGATACCCTTTGTTCATTAGGGGTAATATCAGGTCCCAGACAATCTTGCCAGTGGTTCCCATATGTTCTGGGCAACCTGGAGGGTCAAGGTGGCTATCCTTTCCCTCATACACCCGGAAGGCCTGAGTATACCCAGTCTCGCTGTCACAGAGCTTATACACCTTTACCCCATATCTGGAGCGTTTGGAAGGAATATACTGCTTGAATCCCAGCCTTCCCTTATACTTCATTAGGGATTCATCAACGCATATATTCCTTCCAGGTGTATAAGCCTCTGCAAACCTGGCAGAAAAGTGGGTTATCAGGGGGCGGATTTTATACAGCCTGTCAAATTGGGGATGCTCCCTAGGGGGGCACAGGCTGTTGTCGCTGAAGTGCATGAAATGCAGAATCATTTCATACCTCTTCCTCGACATAGTCTGGGAGAAAATGGGGGTAGAGCAGATGGGGCTAGTACTCCAGTAGGAGCGAATGGAGGGTTTCTTTATGATGCCCATCAGCATAGTCAATGCCCAGAATTTTTTGAATTCTGGCACATTGATGGGGGCCCATTGCTGCTTTGCCAAATATGTTCCAAGCTTTGCAGCACGGAACTGATGGGCATATAAATTAGTTTGGGCGACAATGTTCCCCAATATATCATCGCCCAGAAACACTTCCAGAAACTGCTGGGGGCTAAAACCTGCCACATCTATATTTATGCCAGCATTTGCTGTGAAGGGTGGGATATCTGGCCTCTGGAGATGAGGCGTTACCCACTCTTCAGCAGCAATGGCAGCAACACGCCTCCTTCTGGCAGGGGGGCTAGCAGGGGGGCTGGCAGGGGGGCTAGCAGCCACAGATACATCACTATCAGTTGAGACTGCATCTAGTGATGTATCTGAGCACATGGCAGGGTCAAAATTGGGGTCTGAGTCAGAAATAGAGGCATCTGACTCTGACGCAAGGATGGCATACGCCTCCTCAGCACTATATCTTTTCTGTGACATTTTTGTATCTGTCACAGAAAACAATTACTAAAAAAAATTAAATTAACTAAATTAATTAACTAAATTAACTAGCAAAAATGTACAGCTATGCTACTGCCAGTGATTTATAGCGATCACTGGCAAGCTAGAGGTTAATGGCTCTGAAAATTAAATTAAATTAACTAAATGTTTCTGAAAAGAGCCTTTGGGTTTTTAAAAAATTACAACAACAAAATTAACCCCTAAAAAAATGCACAGACAGCAAAAAAGTACAGCTATGCAACTGCCAGTGATTTATAGCGATCACTGGCAAGCTAGGGGTTAATGGCTCTGAAAATTAAATTAAATTAACTAAATTAATTAACTAAATTAACTAGCAAAAAAGTACAGCTATGCTACTGCCAGTGATTTATAGCGATCACTGGCAAGCTAGGGGTTAATGGCTCTGAAAATTAAATTAAATTAACTAAATGTTTCTGAAAAGAGCCTTTGGGTTTTTTAAAAATTACAACAACAAAATTAACCCCTAAAAAAAATGCACAGACAGCAAAAAAGTACAGCTATGCAACTGCCAGTGATTTATAGCGATCACTGGCAAGCTAGGGGTTAATGGCTCTGAAAATTAAATTAACTAAATTAATTAACTAAATTAACTAGCAAAAAAGTACAGCTATGCTACTGCCAGTGATTTATAGCGATCACTGGCAAGCTAGGGGTTAATGGCTCTGAAAATTAAATTAACTAAATGTTTCTGAAAAGAGCCTTTGGGTTTTTAAAAAATTACAACAACAAAATTAACCCCTAAAAAAATGCACAGACAGCAAAAAAGTACAGCTATGCAACTGCCAGTGATTTATAGCGATCACTGGCAAGCTAGGGGTTAATGGCTCTGAAAATTAAATTAAATTAAATTAACTAAATGTTTCTGAAAAGAGCCTTTGGGTTTTTAAAAAATTACAACAACAAAATTAACCCCTAAAAAAATGCACAGACAGCAAAAAAGTACAGCTATGCAACTGCCAGTGATTTATAGCGATCACTGGCAAGCTAGGGGTTAATGGCTCTGAAAATTAAATTAAATTAACTAAATGTTTCTGAAAAGAGCCTTTGGGTTTTTAAAAAATTACAACAACAAAATTAACCCCTAAAAAAATGCACAGACAGCAAAATGCAGCAAAAAAAAAGTGCACCTATGCTACTGCCAGTGATATATAGTGATCACTGGCAAGCTAGGGGTTAATGGCTCTGAAAATTAAATTAAATTAACTAAATGTTTCTGAAAAGAGCCTTTGGGTTTTTAAAAAATTACAACAACAAAATTAACCCCTAAAAAAATGCACAGACAGCAAAAAAGTACAGCTATGCAACTGCCAGTGATTTATAGCGATCACTGGCAAGCTAGGGGTTAATGGCTCTGAAAATTAAATTAACTAAATTAATTAACTAAATTAACTAGCAAAAAAGTACAGCTATGCTACTGCCAGTGATTTATAGCGATCACTGGCAAGCTAGGGGTTAATGGCTCTGAAAATTAAATTAACTAAATGTTTCTGAAAAGAGCCTTTGGGTTTTTAAAAAATTACAACAACAAAATTAACCCCTAAAAAAATGCACAGACAGCAAAAAAGTACAGCTATGCAACTGCCAGTGATTTATAGCGATCACTGGCAAGCTAGGGGTTAATGGCTCTGAAAATTAAATTAAATTAACTAAATGTTTCTGAAAAGAGCCTTTGGGTTTTTAAAAAATTACAACAACAAAATTAACCCCTAAAAAAATGCACAGACAGCAAAAAAGTACAGCTATGCAACTGCCAGTGATTTATAGCGATCACTGGCAAGCTAGGGGTTAATGGCTCTGAAAATTAAATTAAATTAACTAAATGTTTCTGAAAAGAGCCTTTGGGTTTTTAAAAAATTACAACAACAAAATTAACCCCTAAAAAAATGCACAGACAGCAAAATGCAGCAAAAAAAAAGTGCACCTATGCTACTGCCAGTGATATATAGTGATCACTGGCAAGCTAGGGGTTAATGGCTCTGAAAATTAAATTAAATTAACTAAATGTTTCTGAAAAGAGCCTTTGGGTTTTTAAAAAATTACAACAACAAAATTAACCCCTAAAAAAATGCACAGACAGCAAAAAAGTACAGCTATGCAACTGCCAGTGATTTATAGCGATCACTGGCAAGCTAGGGGTTAATGGCTCTGAAAATTAAATTAACTAAATGTTTCTGAAAAGAGCCTTTGGGTTTTTAAAAAATTACAACAACAAAATTAACCCCTAAAAAAATGCACAGACAGCAAAATGCAGCAAAAAAAAAAGTGCACCTATGCTACTGCCAGTGATATATAGTGATCACTGGCAAGCTAGGGGTTAATGGCTCTGAAAATTAAATTAAATTAACTAAATGTTTCTGAAAAGAGCCTTTGGGTTTTTAAAAAATTACAACAACAAAATTAACCCCTAAAAAATGCACAGACAGCAAAATGCAGCAAAAAAAAAGTGCACCTATGTTACTGCCAGTGATATATAGTGATCACTGGCAAGCTAGGGGTTAATGGCTCTGAAAAGAGCCTTTGGTTCTATATTTTTTAACAAATAAAAGAAATAAATCTCTCTCTCTGCTAAATACAGGTCTCTCTCTCTCTCCAACAAAATGGCAAGTGAGGAGAGGGAGGGAGATCCACACTGATCATAGTCAATATTTACAAATATTGACATGATCAGACAAATGAGGTATTTTATTATTATTATTTTTTTAGGGTGGGAGGCTCAGATTGGGTGGCCCTAGCTTGCCCCTATGATGATGCAGGCTAGGGACACCCCCAGAGGCCCCATGATGCACTGGGCATCGCCATCTTGGATGCCTAGTGAAGGGGGAGGGGGGGGCTATTTAGGGCTTTTTTTATTTTAATCGTTTTTATTTTTTTATTTTTTTTTATTTTAATTTACAACTAACTAAGTGCCTCGACCCACCGAGGCACTTAGCAAACAAGCAGAGCATCGGAAGCGTGTCCGATCGCTTCCGATGCTCTGAAACACTGCCGGGCTCCACGTGGAGCGAAACCGGAAGTGATCACTCGTGGGGGAGTGATCAATCCGGTCCCGGCACTCGGGAACAGTATTGCAGGATGCCTAGACATCAAGGCAAGCCTGCAATACTGTTAGAGCAGCTGGAAGCGATTTCGATCGCTTCCAGTGCTCTGTTAAACCGACGACGTATGCCATACGTCCTCGGTCGTTAAGTGCTTTTTTTTTGAGGACGTATGGCATACGTCGTCGGTCGTTAAGGGGTTAAACAAGATAAAGGACTAGCCTCAATTGAGTCTATTAGGAAAGAGGATAAATGAATTACAAAGTCAGAAGAAGTTTTAAACATAATGGCAGATTATTACAATGATCTCTATTCGGCAAGGTTATCAAATAATGAGGTAGAGGTAAAAAACGAGTATTGATGATATGCCCACCAATAAGGCTCCAGGCCCTGATGCCTTGCCTAGTGAATTTTAAAAAATAATATCACCGTTGATTGTTCCATATTTAACAAGACTATTTAATGATATGTATATCGAGGGTAACTTGCCCTCCCCTAGCTTTGCGGCCTCCTATACAACTCATTTCAAAACCTGGAAAAGATTTAACCCAGAAAGAATCTTATAGACCAATAGCTCCGTTAAATACAGATTATACATTGATGACCTCCATCCTGGCCCAAAGACTGCAAACTCTTCTTCCAACTATAATACATATGGATCAAGCTGGATTCTTAATAAATAGAAATTGCTCAGCTAAGATCCGAGAGCTATTCCTTACTATTGATTATTTTAAACCAGAATCAAATAAGGGTCAAGAAGGAGGACAAAACAACAGTGATAAGGCAGTTATTACAATCGATGCTGAAAAAGCATTCGATTCAGTTCACCATGACCATCTTCTTCATACTCTAGCCGAATTTGGGTTTAAAGGTCAATTTTCTAAATTCATTGAAAAGCTTTATAATAAAGCTTATACAAGAATATTAGTGAATCCCAGACAATCATCGGATATATGCTTACCCAGAGGTACAAGGCAGGGATGACCTCTTTCCCCCTTGCTCTTTGATTTTGCAATAGAACCCCTCACGATATTAATCAGACAGGATATCGAAGGAATTAAAATAGGAAAGAGAGAACTTAAGATAGCATTGTATGCTGACGACATCTTAATATACATGAGAAATACTCAGATAAACATACCTAAGATGTTGTCAATAATAAATCAGTTTAGCTCGTTCTCAGGCTATAAGATAAATACATCTAAATCTGAATTACTTTGGTTAAAACGGCCCGATCAATCTGTAAAAGATATACCTTTTAAAATTGTTGAAGACTCATTTAAATATTTGGGTATTTCAATCTCTTTAATACCAGAGAAATGGTATAATCTTAACATACCACCGATTTTGAAAACAATAGTAGACACAATGAAAAACTGGCAGAATCTTCCTATTTCACTATCGGGTCGTATCACCTTATATAAAATGATATTACTCCCAAAAATTTTATATATTTGTCAAAATATTCCAGCTCTTTTGAAGGAAAAAGATATTAAGATCTTAAATATGGCTCTTAGAAAATTTATCTGGCAAGGTAAAAAACCCAGAATTTCTTTAGAAAAACTTTGCTTACCATAAAATTTGGTGGCTGTGCTCTATCAGATCTTCGTTTATATAATTTGGCGGGTTTGGCTCGAATAGTAATAGACTGGACCTGCCTAAAAGACTATGTAACAGATAAGGACCTAGAAAAGAATATAACTTTTCCTTATCGTCCCACAGCACTAATACATATTGAACTGGGAGAAATACCAAAGGAAATAAAGAAATTTAAATCTATTTTCATTCCAATTAAGGCATGGTCAAAGATATGTAAAATATTAAAAATAGATATGAAAATCTCTAAGTATCTACCATTAAAAGGGAACCCTCATTTTGAAGTAGGCCTACAATCATTACCCCTCCAAAGATGGCAAGAGGTGGAATTGGAAAAAGTGATACAATTATTAGATACAACAGGAAGACACATTAAAACATTTGCTGACCTGAGAAGGGAGTTTGATCTTTCCCAAAAGGATTTTTATGCCTACTTACAGGCAAGACATTATACTTGAAAGTTAATAAATGACTCAGGTTGGAACTGGTCATTGGGACCTTTAGAGAACTGGTTGACATTGGCTAGAAGGGGGCGGATATCAATCTCCCACTGTTATCAAATGTTGAACTCAGAAAAAGGTATAAGTAATATAGCAAGAATTGAATCTAAATGGGCGCCTATCTTAGTTCCGGTTCGGCCTGAGGAAGAATATATTCAAACATCCATATCGGAAGTTAGATGAACAACTCTCTCCGCTACTTGCAGAGAATCTCACATAAAACTTCTTTATATGACCTATTTCACCCCTGAAAGGGGGCATAGATGGGGGAATTTTCATTTTAATAAATGTCTGAAATGCTCATTGAACACGGATAATCTTAAACATATGATGTGGGACTGCCCAAAGCTGAGAATGGTGTGGAAGAAACTGGAATATTGGTTAAATAAAAGGGTGGGAATTTCCCACATGGATTTTTCATATATAAATATAATATTTCTCAGATTGGATCCAAGGATCTCCTCTGATAAGAAAAAAATTGTTAATGTTGCTATACTAGCAACTAGATATATGATTTTTTAAAAATGGAAAGAAGTATCAACTCCAACCATTTCAAAGATTAGAAATTGTATAAAAAAACAATGTATACTGGAACAGTATAATACAAAATGATATGCTACACAGAATGTTTACAGCTTCTTTCAAAAGTGGTTATCATTTATAAAAATCTTTCCAAAAAAGAAATAGATTATCTAATATACCCGTCTAGAAACTCAGAATTAGTTATTCTAGGAATATGGTAAAAAACAAGACAATAAATACTTGGAAAATTACTATGGATTTGAAGAGATGAGGAAAGCGGGATTTTTTTATTTATTTTTTATTTTATTTTTTTATTAATTTTTTTTCTTCTTTTTCTCTCTCTTTTTCTCTTCCCCCCTTCTCCCCCCCCTGCCCCCCCATGAAAATAGACAATTTAATTTTTAAGATTTAAAATAAATCACCCCGATTGCTCAAGAAAATTAGGGAAATTGCAACAGAATAAAGTTGAACCGGTATTATTCTTTATGGGTTGTAGGCTCATATGTTTTCTGGGGTTTTTTTTGTTTTTTTTTGTTTCTTGTATTTGTTCCTAATTATTGTTCTGTAACAAAATTAGTTATCACAATGATGCCTTACAAAATACATAGGTTAAGAATGTCTTGAAATGGGTAAAGTGCCAAGGATAAATTGGAATTATTTTTTTTTGTTGCTAATAAGACATGCCATATATTACGCCCTGTGAGGCGTAATGAGATACTGTATGTGATTTGATTTAATATGTTAAAATGTTGGATATTGAATAAAAACAAATTTAAAAAAAAAATTGCTGCTCTATCTGAATCATGAAAGAAACAATTTGGGTTTAGTGTCCCTTTAAGAGAAATTGTACGATGAAAGACATGTATGAAATAAAGGTTGATCATTTATCGATTCAGCTGAAAGAGAGAGCTTATCCAAGGAAAATGATAAATAAAGTAAGATCACAAGTAGCAAAAATCAATAGGGTGGACCTATTACAAGATAAACCAATAAATATAAGGGAAAGAGATACAGTAAGTTTTATCACACCATATAGTCCCCATTATAAAGAATCTGTGATATAATTAAGCCACATCTCCAACTTTTGGTAGCAGATGAGGGGTTAATAGAGACTGTTAGGAGTGGTTGCAAGTTTGGCATTTAAAAAAGGTTTATCAATAGGAAATCGAGTAGCAACCACTCAATTGAAAGGGCAAGATAATACAATGAATACTTGGCTATCAAAATGAGGGGTCTTTAAGTGGGGTAATTCCACATGTAAAGCCTGTGAATATCTGTTGGTGATAGCTTTAAGAGTTCAGATACAGGGAAATGTTTTTAACATAAAAATAGACTAACATGCAGAGCTACATATGTGATCTTTTTACTAACTAGCACTCTTTGTAATGTACAGTATGTAGGGTTCACCTCAAGGAAGACTAGAACTCGTATTAGAGAACATCTGAGTAATATTAAAGAGGGCAGGTTAACCACACTATTGGTCCAACATTTTTTGACCAAGCATCAGAAAATCAGGCAAGAGCCTAAAATAGACCATAATAGAACAAGTGAAAATGCACCCATGGGGTGGAGATAGGGAGTCTCTTTTGGTTAAGAGAGGTATTTCAAGAGTCCCCATGAGTCTTAATTCTGAGTATGATCTCATTAATTTCTGTTGTTGAATGATTCAAAATATGTATTCTGCCAGATTATGCCACATATATTAACTTCCCTTATAAAAGGAACATGACTAAATATGTAGGTGAATTAGTGATTTAATATCAGCAAAAGTGGAAAACAGCACACTCTTAGTTACTGGGGCACGGAATCACAGACTTGCCAGGTCCTCCTCTTCAACATCAAAATGTAGATTCCAGCCTCCAAAGAAAAAAGTACAATGTTTCAGGCCAATGCTAGGCATACATGACTAAGGGCCTAGCATTGGCCTGAAACATTGTACTTTTTTCTGTGGACCCCATGTAAGAAAATAAAGATCTGTTTTTAAAAAAAAATGGAGGTTGGAATCTACTTTTTGATGAATTAGTGATTTATTACAGGATATAGGAGTTAATTTATTTATTTAATTTAATATGTGCACTGATTAGGAAATTAAAACACTGCTTATCGGTGTACAATACATAATGAGAGGTGGTTTAAAGTTTGGCACTGTAGTAGATTCTATAAGATAGGTGTTGCACATTAAGTAATACAAGTATTGGATATAAACACATTATGATGTATTTATGCAGGCAATTTGTATTTATATGGAATCATGCAATTGAATGTAGGAATAGGAGGTGATGTGAATGCTTCACCCACTCCAAAGGCACAACGGCAATTTGTTTTTAGCCAATCAGTACAATGTTGGTGTTTTTTTAATTACGCAGGTAACAAGGTGAAAGAATCAGATATAAGTACAGCCCCAGTCGAAACGTGTCAGATGTGTCACAGTTGCACTTTTGGGATTGCTTATCTGCATTGAAATCTGTCTGTTTGATGCACTCATGTTTTAATTGATGAATAAAGGCAAAGTTTTTTTTTATACACGCTAGTGCTCCTTGAACTTGTTTGACAATTTTTACAGGGTTAGCAGTCTGAAGTGTTGCTAGGCAGCCCCTGATTTAGCTGTCACATTTATAAGATAGAGAGTGCAGGGGGAGGGAACATCGGAACAGAGATCCAAAACTTTAACAATCCTAGAATTTGTAGGACAGGTAAGAACTCTGCTACTTTAGGGTTCAATGATCAAAGGATTGTCATAATATTGCTATGTTGTAAAGGAATCCGCATTACAAATCAGAAGTGCATATGAAATTTTCTAAAAGGGATTGAATGCTTGTTTGAAGGGTGTCTTACAAATAAGTGTTCTAGGAGACTTCGCTGTGTGATGCAAGGGTTCTCTGCCAATAGCGGAATGTTCCCTGCAGTATCGTCATGTGCAGCGAGTGCTAGTGCAAATGTTCCCTTTGGAAAGTGTGCAATGACAATACCAATTTCCAATTTACAAATTTTGATCTGAGGCATTATGTGTATAGTGTGCATGTGTATATGGTGGGTTATTTATATACATTGTACTGCAAAATTGTTTATTATAGCCTAGATTGAAAGTGGAGCTCTATTAATTGCGCAGGGTGCGCTATTTAGCAATATCACTGGACCACGCTAGGATTAGCACCCAATCTGGTATTACAAGTACATGTTAAAACAGAATCACCAGAGAATGTTTAGCGTGGCAACCATCCCTTTAGTGCACCCTATATTTTCAACAGATATATATATATATATACAACCCCATTTCTGAAAAAGTTGGGACAGTATGGAAAATGTAAATAAACAAACAAAAAGAGTCATTTGAAAATTCAATTCACCCTGTACTATATTGAAAATGTTTTTTTTTATGTTTTACTTTGTGAATTAAATGTATTTTTTAAAATAAACACTCATTTCAAATCTGATGACTGCAACATGTACCAAAAAAGTTGGGACGGGGCAATTTAGGACTAATAGCGATGTGACAAGTCGAAATAAGAAGGTGATGTGAAACAGGTGAGGAAATTGTGTAATCATAGTATATAAGGAGCCTCTAAAAAAGGCCTAGTCATTCAAGAGCAAGGATGGGTCGAGGCTTGCCAATCTGCCAACAGATGCGTCAGCAAATAATACAACACTTTTGAGAAAAACATTCCCCAAAGACAAATTGGTAGGATTTTAGGCATTTCCCCTTCTACAGTGCACAAAATAATTAAAAGATTCAAGGCAGTGGCGTTTTTAGGTTTTGTGCTGCTTTAGGCACTCAAAATTATGCTGCCCCCACCCCCCTGTTTTAGGCCTATTTTAACCATAATATTATTTTTCTCAGAATTTAAAATTACTTTTTTTCCCCCTTCTTTATTTCATAACATTTCCAAATTAAATATTGACAGGGCTTTATCTTGCTGCCAGTACACGCATCCACTGCAAATGTGCACCAAATACAGGCTCAGACTGGCAGTTAAAAAATCCACATAGTGTAGTAGTATATATGTGTATATATATATATATACGCACATACACACACATAGATTCTCACACACACATACAGAAATGTACAGCACACACAGAAATACACTTACACACACACACACAAGCACGCACACACACACACAGAGGCACATACACACACACACACAGGCACATATACACACACACAGACACATATACAGGCACATACACACACACAGAGGTACATACACACACACAGAGGCACATACACACACACAGACACAGAGGCACATACACACATAGACACAGAGGTACATACACACACGCAGAGGCACATACACATACACACACACACAGAGGCAAATACACACACACACAGAGGCACATACACACACACAGAGGCAAATACACACACACACACAGAGGCACATACACACACACACAGAGGCACATACACACACACACACACACAGAGGCACATACACACACACACACAGAGGCACATACACACACACACACAGAGGCACATACACACACACACAGAGGCACATACACACACACAGAGGCACACACAGAGGCAAATACACACACACACACATAGGCACATACACACACACACACACACACAGAGGCACACACAGAGGCACATACACACACACACAGAGGCACATACACACACACACACATAGAGGCACATACACACATACACACAGAGGCACACACACACAGGGGCACATACACACACAGGCACATACACACACACACAGAGGCACATACACACACAGAGGCACATACACACACACACACAGGGTTACATACACACACACACAGAGGCACATACACACACACACACACACACAGAGGCACATACACACACACACAGAGGCACATACACACACACACACGTAGAGGCACATACACACATACACACAGAGGCACACACACACAGGGGCACATACACACACAGGCACATACACACACACAGAGGCACATACACACACACAGAGGCACATACACACACATACACAGGGTTACATACACACACACACAGAGGCACATACACACACACACACACACAGAGGCACATACACACACACACAGAGGCACATACACACAGAGGCACACACACACAGAGGCACATACACACACACAGAGGCACATACACAGGCACAGAGGCACATACACACACACAGAGGCACATACACACACACAGAGGCACAGAGGCACATATACACACACTGCATACATACAATATACAAAAATGATAATAGTTTTTGAAACAGGAATCATTTAATATATAACACTTTATTTTTTTAGTAGGCACTATTTTTTAGTTTTAATCAGTTGTTCTGATATTCACCTCAACTTGGAAACATGCATAGCTTCCCACTGCCCACTGAAACTGTCCTTTGTATACATTGCTTGATCTGTCAATTTTTTACCTCTGCAGCAGGGCAGATGAATACTAAATACCTAGAGAGCATGCCCTAGATATCTATAAGAAGCAATCTATGGCAGCTCAAGTTGCAGACTCTTCTTTTCAGATAGTTGTATTTTTTAACTTTCTCAATAAGCTTTGAAGCAGGGAGTTGCTGTAGATGGGTCAATCCTTTACACATGACTACACAAGGGGTTGTCTGCACATTTACAGACACACAGAGGCACATACACACACACACACAGGCACATATACACACACACAGACACATATACAGGCACATACACACACACAGAGGTACATACACACACACAGAGGCACATACACACACACAGACACAGAGGCACATACACACATAGACACAGAGGTACATACACACACGCAGAGGCACATACACATACACACACACACAGAGGCAAATACACACACACACAGAGGCACATACACACACACACAGAGGCAAATACACACACACACACACAGAGGCACATACACACACACACACACAGAGGCACATACACACACACACACACAGAGGCACATACACACACACACACAGAGGCACACACACACACACACAGAGGCACATACACACACACAGAGGCACACACAGAGGCAAATACACACACACACACATAGGCACATACACACACACACACACAGAGGCACACACAGAGGCACATACACACACACACAGAGGCACATACACACACACACACACATAGAGGCACATACACACACACACAGAGGCACATACACACACAGAGGCACATACACACACACACACACACAGGGTTACATACACACACACACAGAGGCACATACACACACACACACACACACACACACACACACACACAGAGGCACATACACACACACACACAGAGGCACATACACACACACACACACACACATAGAGGCACATACACACATACACACAGAGGCACACACACACAGGGGCACATACACACACAGGCACATACACACACACAGAGGCACATACACACACACAGAGGCACATACACACACATACACAGGGTTACATACACACACACACAGAGGCACATACACACACACAGAGGCACATACACACACACACAGAGGCACATACACACAGAGGCACACACACACAGAGGCACATACACACACACACACAGAGGCACATACACAGGCACAGAGGCACATACACACACACAGAGGCACATACACACACACAGAGGCACAGAGGCACATATACACACACACTGCATACATACAATATACAAAAATGATAATAGTTTTTGAAACAGGAATCATTTAATATATAACACTTTATTTTTTTAGTAGGCACTATTTTTTAGTTTTAATCAGTTGTTCTGATATTCACCTCAACTTGGAAACATGCATAGCTTCCCACTGCCCACTGAAACTGTCCTTTGTATACATTGCTTGATCTGTCAATTTTTTACCTCTGCAGCAGGGCAGATGAATACTAAATACCTAGAGAGCATGCCCTAGATATCTATAAGAAGCAATCTATGGCAGCTCAAGTTGCAGACTCTTTCAGATAGTTGTATTTTTTAACTTTCTCAATAAGCTTGGAAGCAGGGAGTTGCTGTAGATGGGTCAATCCTTTACACATGACTACACAAGGGGTTGTCTGCACATTTACAGACACATTTGAAAGTAAATGTAAGGTATTGTGTTTGTAATTGAATCAAATGTGCAGTTTGCAGACAACCCCTTGTGTAGTGAAATGTGAAAAGTCACATGTTTGCTGGAAACCGGCTCCTTCAAAGATTTTCAGACAGAAAAAAAAAAACGTGAAGTGCAGTGCTGCACTTAGAAGCCACTGCAGGCAAATAAGTATAAAACCAAGTCCCAAAAATGTTTTGCTATAAAAGTTTTAAAACACATTTATACAGTATGTAAAATGGCACTTAATAAAGCAGTTTGGAAAACATAAATATCTGCTTTATTCTGGATTTGTTTTACCTAGTTCAGAGACTTCAGAAGTTCAGACATTTCCAGCTGCCTGGCTTTCACCTCCAGAGGAATGGACATGCTGTCTTCCTGCCTTTCTTAACCCCCTTTTATCCTTGATGTGTATTTCAATCCTGGGAGCCAGATCTTAGCTGGTATTAATGCGGGGCACAGAGAGCAGCAGCTGATCACTCTCTAAGAGCTTCTCTCCTTCTCCAAGGCTGCTTGTCTACTAAATTAGCAGCAAGTATCGCTCTGCAAAACGTCTGCTGTCGGGAGTCCCAGACTCCCAGGAGTTCAAGCACAAAAAAAATATTGCTCCGTATAATGTGCACAGTAAGTGTGATGTGATCAGTGATCTCAAAAAGTGCCGCCCCCATAAACCTGACGCTCTAGGCACCGGCCTTGTTTGCCTATGCCATAATACGCCCCTGATTCAAGGAATCTGGTCAAATTTCGGAGCATAAAGGGCAAGGTCAAAAAACACTTCTGAATGCACGTTATCTCCGATCCCTCAGGCATCACTGTCTCAAAAACCATCATGATTCTGTAATGGATGTCCTGACATGGGCTCTGGAATACTTTGGGAAACCTTTGACAGTCATCACCATTTGCCGCTGCATCCACAGATACAAGTCAAGGCTTTACTATGCAAAGCAGAAGCCATACATCAACACTGTCCAAAAGCACCACTGACTTCTCTGGGTTCGGTCTCATCTGAAATGAACAGTAGCACAGTGGAATTGTGTTTTGTGGTCCCACAAGTCATCATTTCAAATAGTTTTTGGAGAAAACAGACATTGTGTTCTCCTGGACAAAGAGGAAAAAGACTATCCAAGCTGTTATCAGGGTCAGGTCCAAAAGCCAGCGTCTGCCATGGTATGGGGGGTTGTCAGTGCCCATGGCATAGGTAAAGTGCACATCTGTGAGGGCACCATTAATGCAGAGAGATATGTATACATTTTGGAGAAACATATGCTGCCATCCAGACGTCGTCTTTTTTAGGGACGTTCCTGCATTTTCCAGCAAGATAACGCCAAACCACATTCTGTCCGGATTACAAGGGCATGGTTGCGTAAGTAGAGAGTGCATGTGCTAGCATGGCCTGCCTGCAGTCCTGACCTGTCTCTGATTGAGAATGTGTGGCGCATTATGAAGTGCAAAATAAGACAACAAAGGCACCATACAGTTACTGAGCTGAAGACATGCATAATGGATGAATGGGGGGAAATTCAGCTTGTTAAACTTAACCAACTGGTGTCTTCAGTGCCCAAATGCTTAATAAGTGTTATTAAAAGAAAAGGTGATGTTACACAGTGGTAAACAGTTGACTGTCCCAACTTTTTTGGAGTGTGTTGCTGTCATCTGATTTGTAATTAGGGTATATTTTCAAAAATACATTATATTCACAAAGTAAAAGATCAAATAATGTGTTAATAATGTGTTTTCAATATAGTACAGGGTGAATTGAATTTTCAAATGATACTTTTTGTTTGTTTGTTTTTGCATTTTCCATACTGTCCCAACTTTTTCGGAATTGTATATATACTTTTTTTGCTACATATTTTTTCAGATTGATTGGGACATATTGTGGATATTTCATTATCCAGACCACATCCTTTTCTTGTGAACGAATGCAATTTCATAGGCACTTGCCTATGAAATAATTAGCAAACTACATTTTTATAGTTTGTTTTAAGAGAATTCAGTTTGTAGGATATAATTGTATAAAAAAATGTTTTTTATTGATATTCAGACTCTGAGGATTTTAAAGGGACATTAAATACTAAATATATTTTATAAGCACAGTGTTATTCCCAACCTCCTGTTAGTCATGGGTGCCGCCATTTTTAAATTGACCTTTTACTGCATTCCAGTGCTGAAGTGTTTGCACATGTGCAGCAACTCTCCTTCAAATACCTGCAGTGTAAAGGCTGTGATACAGTGCAAGCGATGTGGCGCGAGGCAAACCAGCTGATTCGCACCGCGTCACATCACTTCTGAAGTTCAAATATTTAATCTCTGTGCGCTCAGCTACACAACCTGACGCAGCAGAGTGCTCAGAGATGAAAAGGCAAGACACACTGAGCACGCACAGCCGCATCAACACGCTGCGCTCCGCTTGCAGTGTATCACAGCCTTAACCTTAATTCCAACATGGTGGCACCCATAATAAGTGGGAAGGCGCATGAAATGTATTTAGAGTTTAATGTTCTTTTGAGCCATTGTTTTTCTGCACAGTAGACAGTACTTTTAATGTTTTGCCCATGACTTACCTTTTAATCTAGGTGCACTTTTTCTATCTTCTGTAGTTTAAGGTACATTACTTGGAGCATTTCTGTATTGCTTCTGGCGTATACTATAATTCTGAGGTTGCAAGTGAGCAGTCTCTTTCTGGCTTTACGTAAAGGGATGTTAAATTGCTGGGCACACAACAATAGCATGGTTACTACTCACAGAGCTATGGGTTTTTTCTTCCTGTACATACAGCCCTCTTCAAAGTTTTTTTTAATTATTTCAAACCCTTACATGTTCAGGTTGGTGAAATCTTTGTACTGGGCATTGCATGCTTTTAATTCTTGCAAAATTTAGAATGTTTAAATATTTACAGTTTAATTAAAGGAACAACATAAATAATTAATCTAATTTGAATATATTTTTAAGTATATTCTACTATATATATATTACAATTAAACTCATTTTATATATATATAACATTAAACTCAAACTTAAATTCCTCATCAAGAATATAAGAAGGTAGGTCCAAAATATTAGCACTATTGTGTGTTAATATCGCTCAAGCACAATAAATAGCGATTGATTTTTTATCACTAGAGCAATAGGGCACGCTAACATCTGCATGTCACATAGCACAAGTGGGTCAAATTCCTCACATAATAGACTTTGTGTTCTCTTGATTTCCTTTCTTAAAGAGTAATCCTAGTTTAGGAGTGTGCACGTGTCTTTAGCCATCTGGCATGTTCATAGCATTGTTATACATAGTTACCGACACTGCTGCCATAGACTGCTAAAGTCACGTGCACGCTCCTGAGCTCCTGCCAGCTGACCTAGGTTTATTCTTCTATAAAGGGTACAAATAAAACAAAGCAAATTTGATTAACAAAAAAACTAAATGGAAAGTTGTATAAAATTGCATGCTCTACATGAATCATGAAAGATTCATTTTGACTTTACTTTCCCTTTAACTCAATACTTGTAATACAAGTAAAATGAGCACTGGAATAGGGCTCCCTGCACTATCTACTAAAACTATTATCAATTAAGATGCTTTGGTTACAATATTTAACCATCCACATTTAATATCTGTGCTCCACTTGTAATCTAGCCCAAAATGTTTACATTAGCAAGAACTTAATAAAGCTATGTACTACGCTTTTATTTTTTTTAATTTTGCCCACTTCTCATGTAATTTACCTTAAAAATGTAATTTATCAACCATGCCCAGAGAGGCTGGAGTGCATCATGAAGACCCTGCTACATGCTACCCATTGACTAGCTACTTTATCAATGCAGGAATTCACTTAGATCTGTTCCTAACTGACCATTTCAGAGATGATAAGATTAAAAGGATTATCTAAAACAAAAAGCACATGCTCTAAAATTGTAGTGCATATTCTTATTTTACATTGAAACTCCTCCCACCCAAGGAACACCAGTGACTCCTTGACTCAGTCACTTGTCTCCTGGTCTCTGCATGGTGCTCGGCTCCTCCCACCCATGGAACACCAGTGACTCCTTGACTCGGTCACTTGTCTCCTGGTCTCTGCATGGTGCTTGGCTCCTCCCACCCATGGAACACCAGTGACTCCTTGACTCAGTCACTTGTTTCCTGGTCTCTGCAGGTGCTCGGCTCCTCCCACCCATGGAACACCAGTGACTCCTTGACTCAGTCACTTGTCTCCTGGTCTCTGCATGGTGCTCACCTTCCCCAGAGTTGTATTTCTAGAACTGCCAATGCTTTTATTGGTTGGGAATACTTTTGGAAAGAAAAAAAATCCTGAGATTAATATGAAATTTACTCATGGCGAACACTAATGGATTACATTGAATAAAAATAGATAAACTGGATTTAAGTTGGCACATTATTTAATACATCACAGGAATTCTAAAAATATTTAATTTACTAAACACTTTTTGTTATTTAAGGGAACATAAAAATATTTTTATGTAATGTTTGACATACTTTTTAATAATGATAAGCTTCGAAAATGAAAAAAACAACATATTTTTTTATGTAAACTTCATAAATGAATTCCTGCATTGCAAAAAAATATTTATATACTAAAGAAAAGCTTTGCATTGTTTTGCAGTCCAGGGCACAACCCTTGAAAAGCGTTCCCTTCGCTGTAGAGACAGCTTTAAACAGGCTTCTACACATATCATGCAAGCACTGTGCAGTTTGTAGGAGAGCCAGGGTTCTGAATTCCACAGAATGCACTGGGAGCAATGGAAAACTACAGTATTCAGATTTAAATTACAGGAGAAAGTACAAAAAGAATAAAAGGGAATTAAATCCCTATTGTCATTGGCTTACACAATGGCCTCTATTTAACAAAGTCTGGCGGACCTGATCCGACAGTGCGGATCAGGTCCGCCAGACCTCGCTGAATGCGGAGAGTAATACGCTCTCCGCATTCAGCATTGCACCAGCAGCTCACAAGAGCTGCTGGTGCAACGCCGCCCCCTGCAGACTCGGTGTCAATCAACCCGATCGTACACGATCGGGTTGATTTCAGGTGATGTCTGTCCGCCTGCTCAGAGCAGGCGGATAGGTTATGGAGCAGCGGTCTTTGTGACCGCTGCTTCATAACTGCTGTTTCTGGCGAGTCTGAAGACTTTCGGAGCTTGATAGATAGGCCCCAGTATGTTCAGCTAGCTCCCAGTAGTGCATTGTGGCACCTTCAGCAAAGGATACAAAAAGAATAAATTAAATCTGATAATAGAAGTAAATTGAAAAGGTGCTTAAAATTGTATGTAAACCATAAAAGAAAAATTTTGAGTTTCAGGGGCATATTTTGGCCTGGGCCTAGGGCAGCAGATTTTAAGAAGTAGTTCAATAATATGATACCTTCCCACTCTTATACTTTCCAAATCTTTATTTATAAATTTTATTACAAATCAATGATGCCTTGTTGTCTGGAAGGGGATTATGATTTTGTCTAGGGCTCCTACTACAGCGCCACTGGTCACTGTGAAGCTGCGCAAATCCAGATCCTTCTTCACAGAGCGCAGAGCCAATCTAATAGGTGGTTTAACGTATGCTAAGCCTCCTATTAACACTGTCCAAGACTCTATGAAGAAGTGTTGGGATTAGCGAGGCTCTCCAGCGCACTAAGGGTAAGAATTTTTAACACCATGGGGTATATTTATTAATGTGTGAGCGGACATGGTACGATGTAGCGTATCATGTCCACCAAACATCGATAAATGCCGAATGCATACGCTGTCGGCATTTATCATTGCACCATTTATCATTACACCATTTATCATTTACACCCCCCCCGGCCGCTAGTAGGGGGTGTAAATCAACTCGATCGTATTTGATCGGGTTGATTTCTGTCCGTGGCCTCAGAGCAGACGGACAAGTTATGGAGCAGCGGTCTTTAAACAAGGGACATCAAGCTCCATACGGAACTTAATAAATCGGCCCCCTAAGGTAATTTAAAGGAAAAAACTGAATACTGCTGAATTCCATCAATATTTATTAATTTCTTTAAATTTCATGGTGCATTCATTTGGATATTTGTATTGTGAAAACAAAACGAATATTCGTTTTTCGTTAACAAATTTGCATTTGTAACGAAACAAATGAAACACCTACTAAATACACCACTGAGTCTGACACAAAGGATAGAAACTTATAGTGCATTATATTGTGGTCAAACCTGTATTAATTTCCACAAAAATAAAGAGTTCTTTATAATAGCGCATGAAAATGTTGACATCAGATGCCTTCATATCATTTGCATATAAAAGAGACAGAATGTTCACAGTATAATCTAGCACTAATAAATATGGAAATAGAAAAAAGATCACAAGCAATTTAGTGGTTACTTTATTCTAAACATAAAAACAGGAACTAAACAAAAAGGTCATGTTTAGTAAATTACCTTTATATTCAGCTCTATATATATATTGTAAAACAAATTTAAAGGGACACTGAACCCAATTTTTTCTATCGTGATTCAGATAGAGCATGCAATTTTAAGCAACTTTCAAATTTACTCCTATTATCAAATTCTTTTCATTCTCTTGGTATCTTTATTTGAAATGCAAGAATGTAAGCTTAAATGCCGGCCCATTTTTGTTGAACACGCTGACCTAGATTTGGAGTTTGGCGGTAGCCGTGAAAACCAGCGTTAGAGGCTCCTAACGCTGGTTTTAGGCTACCGCCGGTATTTGGAGTCACTCAAAATAGGGTCTAACGCTCACTTTTCAGCCTCAACTTTTCCATACCGCAGATCCCCTTACGTCAATTGCGTATCCTATCTTTTCAATGGGATCTTTCTAACTCCGGTATTTAGAGTCGTTTCTGAAGTGAGCGTTAGACATCTAACGACAAAACTCCAGCCGCAGGAAAAAAGTCAGTAGTTAATAGCTTTCTGGGCTAACGCCGGTTTATAAAGCTCTTAACTACTGTACTCTAAAGTACACTAACACCCATAAACTACCTATGTACCCCTAAACCGAGGTCCCCCCACATCGCCGACACTTGAATAAAAAATTTTAACCCCTAATCTGCCGACCGCCACCTACGTTATCCTTATGTACCCCTAATCTGCTCCCCCTAACACCGCCGACCCCTGTATTATATTTATTAACCCCTAATCTGCCCCCCACAACGTCGCCGCCACCTGCCTACAATAATTAACCCCTAATCTGCCGACCGCAAAGCGCCGCCACCTACGTTATACTTATGTACCCCTAATCTGCTGCCCCTAACACCGCCAACCCCTGTATTATATTTATTAACCCCTAATCTGCCCCCCTCAACGTCGCCTCCACCTGCCTACACTTATTAACCCCTAATCTGCCGAGCGGACCTGAGCGCTACTATAATAAAGTTATTAACCCCTAATCCGCCTCACTAACCCTATAATAAATAGTATTAACCCCTAATCTGCCCTCCCTAACATCACCGACACCTAACTTCAATTATTAACCCCTAATCTGCCGACTGGAGCTCACCGCTACTCTAATAAATGTATTAACCCCTAAAGCTAAGTCTAACCCTAACACTAACACCCCCCTAAGTTAAATATAATTTACATCTAACGAAATTAATTAACTCTTATTAAATAAATTATTCCTATTTAAAGATAAATACTTACCTGTAAAATAAATCCTAATATAGCTACAATATAAATTATAATTATATTATAGCTATTTTAGGATTAATATTTATTTTACAGGTAACTTTGTATTTATTTTAACCAGGTACAATAGCTATTAAATAGTTAAGAACTATTTAATAGCTAAAATAGTTAAAATAATTACAAAATTACCTGTAAAATAAATACTAACCTAAGTTACAATTAAACCTAACACTACACTAGCAATAAATTAATTAAATAAACTACCTACAATTACCTACAATTAACCTAACACTACACTATCAATAAATTAATTAAATACAATTCCTACAAATAAATACAATTAAATAAACTAGCTAAAGTACAAAAAATAAAAAAGAACTAAGTTACAAAAAATAAAAAAATATTTACAAACATAAGAAAAATATTACAACAATTTTAAACTAATTACACCTACTCTAAGCCCCCTAATAAAACAACAAAGCCCCCCAAAATAAAAAATGCCCTACCCTATTCTAAATTACTAAAGTTAAAAGCTCTTTTACCTTACCAGCCCTGAACAGGGCCCTTTGCGGGGCATGCCCCAAGAAGTTCAGCTCTTTTGCCTGTAAAAAAAAACATACAATACCCCCCCCCAACATTACAACCCACCACCCACATACCCCTAATCTAACCCAAACCCCCCTTAAATAAACCTAACACTAAGCCCCTGAAGATCTTCCTACCTTGTCTTCACCTCACCGGGTATCACTGATCGGTCCTGGCTCCGATATCTTCATCCAACCCAAGCGGGGGCTAGACATCCACTGAAGAAGTCCAGAAGAGGGTCCAAAGTCTTCATCCTATCCGGGAAGAAGAGGCGATCCGGACCGGCAACCATCTTGATCCAAGCGGCATCTTCTATCTTCATCCGATGACGACCGGCTCCATCCTGAAGACCTCCACCGCGGACCCATCTTCTTCCGGCGACGTCCAACTGAAGAATGACGGTTCCTTTAAGGGACGTCATCCAAGATGGCGTCCCTCGAATTCCGATTGGCTGATAGGATTCTATCAGCCAATCGGAATTAAGGTAGGAATATTCTGATTGGCTGATGGAATCAGCCAATCAGAATCAAGTTCAATCCGATTGGCTGATCCAATCGGATTGAACTTGATTCTGATTGGCTGATTCCATCAGCCAATCAGAATATTCCTACCTTAATTCCGATTGGCTGATAGAATCCTATCAGCCAATCGGAATTCGAGAGACGCCATCTTGGATGACGTCCCTTAAAGGAACCGTCATTCTTCAGTTGGACGTCGCCAGAAGAAGATGGGTCCGCGGTGGAGGTCTTCAGGATGGAGCCGGTCGTCATCGGATGAAGATAGAAGATGCCGCTTGGATCAAGATGGTTGCCGGTCCGGATCGCCTCTTCTTCCCGGATAGGATGAAGACTTTGGACCCTCTTCTGGACTTCTTCAGTGGATGTCTAGCCCCCGCTTGGGTTGGATGAAGATATCGGAGCCAGGACCGATTAGTGATACCCGGTGAGGTGAAGACAAGGTAGGAAGATCTTCAGGGGCTTAGTGTTAGGTTTATTTAAGGGGGGTTTGGGTTAGATTAGGGGTATGTGGGTGGTGGGTTGTAATGTTGGGGGGGTATTGTATGGTTTTTTTTACAGGCAAAAGAGCTGAACTTCTTGGGGCATGCCCCGCAAAGGGCCCTGTTCAGGGCTGGTAAGGTAAAAGAGCTTTTAACTTTAGTAATTTAGAATAGGGTAGGGCATTTTTTATTTTGGGGGGCTTTGTTGTTTTATTAGGGGGCTTAGAATAGGTGTAATTAGTTTAAAATTGTTGTAATATTTTTCTTATGTTTGTAAATATTTTTTTATTTTTTGTAACTTAGTTCTTTTTTATTTTTTGTACTTTAGCTAGTTTATTTAATTGTATTTATTTGTAGGAATTGCATTTAATTAATTTATTGATAGTGTAGTGTTAGGTTAATTGTAGGTAATTGTAGGTAGTTTATTTAATTAATTTATTGCTAGTGTAGTGTTAGGTTTAATTGTAACTTAGGTTAGTATTTATTTTACAGGTAATTTTGTAATTATTTTAACTATTTTAGCTATTAAATAGTTCTTAACTATTTAATAGCTATTGTACCTGGTTAAAATAAATACAAAGTTACCTGTAAAATAAATATTAATCCTAAAATAGCTATAATATAATTATAATTTATATTGTAGCTATATTAGGATTTATTTTACAGGTAAGTATTTATCTTTAAATAGGAATAATTTATTTAATAAGAGTTAATTAATTTCGTTAGATGTAAATTATATTTAACTTAGGGGGGTGTTAGTGTTAGGGTTAGACTTAGCTTTAGGGGTTAATACATTTATTAGAGTAGCGGTGAGCTCCAGTCGGCAGATTAGGGGTTAATAATTGAAGTTAGGTGTCGGCGATGTTAGGGAGGGCAGATTAGGGGTTAATACTATTTATTATAGGGTTAGTGAGGCGGATTAGGGGTTAATAACTTTATTATAGTAGCGCTCAGGTCCGCTCGGCAGATTAGGGGTTAATAAGTGTAGGCAGGTGGATGCGATGTTGTGGGGGGCAGATTAGGGGTTAATAAATATAATACAGGGGTTGGCGGTGTCAGGGGCAGCAGATTAGGGGTACATAAGTATAACGTAGGTGGCGGCGCTTTGCGGTCGGCAGATTAGGGGTTAATTATTGTAGGCAGGTGGCGGCGACGTTGTGGGGGCAGATTAGGGGTTAATAAATATAATATAGGGGTCGGCGGTGTTAGGGGCAGCAGATTAGGGGTACATAGGGATAATGTAAGTAGCGGCGGTTTACGGAGCGGCAGATTAGGGGTTAAAAATAAAATGCAGGTGTCAGCGATAGCGGGGCGGCAGATTAGGGGTTAATAAGTGTAAGGTTAGGGGTGTTTAGACTCGGGGTACATGTTAGAGTGTTAGGTGCAGACGTAGGAAGTGTTTCCCCATAGCAAACAATGGGGCTGCGTTAAGAGCTCAAACTGCCCCATTGTTTCCTATGGGGGACTCGTGCACGAGCACGTTTTTGAGGCTGGCCGCGTCCGTAAGCAACTCTGGTATTGAGAGTTGAAGCTGCGTTAAAAATGCTCTACGTTCCTTTTTTGGAGCCTAACGCAGCCTTTATGTGGACTCTCAATACCAGAGTTATTTTTATGGTGCGGCCAGAAAAAAGCCGGCATTAGTTTTTCGGGTCGTTACCGACAAAACTCCAAATCTAGCGGACTGTGTTGTTCTTGCTGATTGGTGGGTAAATTCACCTACCAATAAACAAGTGCTTTCCATGGTTCTGAACCAAAAAATAGCTTAAATGCCTTATTTTTCAAATAAAGAAAGCAAGAGAACGAAGAAAAATTGATAATAGGAGTAAATTAGAAAGTTGTTTAAAATTGCATGCTCTATCTGAATCACGAAAAAAAGAAGAAATTTGGGTTCAGTATCGCTTTAATTCAATTTCATGGTCAGAATCTCTAATTTATTTTTATATCAAAATGACACTGAATCAATCAGTGGATAGAAATATAAACTCTATTAATCATATCAGAAATCCATTACTATTCTTTTTTTTATAAATATTTGTATTAAGTTTTCACAATAAAAATCCGTTAGAAAAAACATATATGTATTACAAAGTTCAAAAAGACGGTTAAACATAGATTGCAGTAAAGCATGATCCAATACAGGCCAACCATTTTGGATCGTAGTCCATTTAGTTCACCTAGGTCACAACCTATATTGCGATAGTAAAGTCCAAAAATTCTCTTGAGTATGACCTTGAACCTGTAATTACGCTTCAGTACTAAAGATCATGCAAAACCACAATATAAACTTTCTTTTTCATTTGAATACTCTATGAACAAGAAAGAAAAGGGATACAAGAGAAAAATAAAACACGGATTTATCATCTGAATCAGATTAAAGGAACATTGTACACTAGATTTTTCTTTGCATGAATGTTTTGTAGTTGATCCATTTATATAGCTCATCTGGGGGGTTTTTGTAAAAAATTATAGTTTTGCTTATTTTTAAATAACATTGTGCTGATTTTCAGACTCCTAAACAAGCCCCAAAGTTTTAGATGTATACTGATGTCTACAGACTCCTGTTTGTGTAAGGGTCTTTTCATATGCAGGGGAGGAGGGAGGGTGGAGTGTCGCTTTCTCTGCCCATTTCAGTGGGTGTCCAAGCCTAACCTCATAATCAGTGCTAAATTAGGACCTTATAAATAAGTTTTTAAAAGGTTTTAAACTGGATTTGTATATCAGTATCTATGCATATTCTTCTTTTTAGTATTGTCTATTACATGCAGTTATATGAAAAATTGTGTATACTGTCCCTTTAAATAACCTTTTTATGTTTAGAAGCGTTGAAAAAACATGGTACATGATAAATGTCTTATTTAGGGATGTTGAGGAAACTTGGTGCAGCAAAGTAAAGTAAATAAAGGTATGGTGTGAAAAAAATGATGATAAATAAGAAGGGGAGTCTTATTTAGATTCATTCTGGATTTAACACATAAGGTGAAATTGGTAAAATAAAGAAAACTATCCACTTTCCTAATATGACAAGCTGATAATTGTCTGTGATTTAAGGACTTGTCACTTGTTGACAATGAGTCTCCCTCCACCGCACTGTCTCCAGATCTCTCAACATAAACAGTGTATATCTATTTTATTGTTGGCTTCAAAAGATTCACTTTCCATGGTTTCTTTATATTCTAATACAGAGATAACCTGATTCCATTTAGGACTCTGAAATTTATTCAAACTCCTGGCAATAACTAATTTGATAGCCATACATATAAATATATATATATATATATATATATATATATATATATATATATATATATATATATATATATATATATATATATATATATATATATATATATATAAATGCATAAATAAATAATTAATATGTTGGAATTTTTAATTAATATGTTGGAAGTAAAAAATGAAATAGTCCCGTCTGAGGATGAGCAATACCATTCTTAGCTTCAAACAAAAGAAAAAGGCCCTGGACTTTTGAATTTTGGGATATTCCCAACATACATGTGCGGTTGTACCTACCCTACCACATCCCCTCCATCATAGTTGTGCATTTACACTTGCAATTTGAAAGAGGCAAAGTGTGGTTAAATGCCATTGGGTGAAAAGTTCAAAAACTGTTATACAATGAACTGTCTGTTTCGTTAATGTGACTACCTTTGTCCAAGATTCCATGGATGCCATTTCCCATTGTCAAATATAAGAAGATTTAAAGAAGATAGGAGGACGCATCACATCTCTATAGGAAAGAGAAAACATTCTCTGAAATTTAGTTACCTGTCAACCAACACCTTTCCCGATCTGTCTCCTGTCTATGAAGAGAGGAAAGAAAACCCCAGTAGGTCAAAAAACTCTTTAGTCTAAAAAATTAAAATGGAAGTAGAGGGGTTGTAGAAAATGGGGTCTGGAAATGAGTCAAACTATAAATAGAATCAGTAAAGAATAAGGGGCCTATTAATCAAAGCATCAACTATGTTGCATTTGCCGGCATCAATACACTTGCGAGACATTCGCTGCCGCGGATCTGAATACGATCTCCTTATTTATCAAAAAAAGCTGTCAAAAACACGGGCATCAAGTACGGTGCGAAGAGCATCAGACTGGTGTTAACTAACAGTCATCGATGTTGCGGTTATTCAGGTTTTTCCCAACTTTACTTATATATGCAAAAAGCTACTCCCAGGTGGCAACCGGGCCATAGATTTGTCTGGTATTTTGGGGCTGGACTGACCATGTAGGTGGGATCAGACTGATATACTACAGAAAAGTTTTCCTCTGTGAAAAGCACAATTGGGCAGAAAGAAGCTACTCCCAGGTGGCACCCGGGCCATAGAACAAGCTATTGATGCTGCTGTTCGTTCCTGGCAGACTGCTTGTCTTTCTATTTTGCATATGTAAATATGACCCTGGGGATAGTCTCCCTGAGGGTGATGGGGGAAACCAGACGTGGACTCCTTGCCCAATGTGCTTAGAGGGATATGGCTGCACCTCACTGACGAGACCCAAAGGAGGCCGAAACGATCGTCTGGGGTTGTCATGTTCCTTGTTCAGAGGAGAATTGCCTGGTATTTCGGGGCTGGACAGACCATGTCGGCGGGATCAGACTGATATACTGCAGGAAAGTTTTCCTCTGTGAAAAGCACAATTGGGCAGAAAGAAGCTACTACCAGGTGGCAACCGGGCCATAGAACAAGCTATTGATGCTGCTGTTCGTTCCTGGAAGACTGCTTCTCTTTCTATTTTCCAACTTTATACTGTAGTGTTTGTAAATCCAGGTGGTTTAGAAATATATCTGACACAGAGTCCATTTATACAGCAACTAACCACACACTTTATTTCCTGGTTCCTCACTTCAACAACACTGTCCCCGCCCCTGCTTCTTTGCAACAATTATATACATTTACAAGTCAGAGCACAAACTAGGAAGAGAGCATTATATATTATAATATCACAACAAACACCATATCTCTCCCTTACTTTAGATTAGAAACATAACAAATAAACTAAACATAAATATAACTATATATATACTATGCTTAATATCTAGAAATAAGACCAACTATATTTCACATAAAAGAGTTGCATGATGACATAATACATTACATGAAAACACATTATTTTTCATAGTTTTTAAGGTATTCAGGAGGTCTTCTATTTTCTCTGAGAGGGTATTTTCGATTAGTATCTAAGGACTGATCATATGCTATGTTTTCTTCCCCCTCACTGCTCTCTGAGTTATTAATATTATCATCATGTTCTTGAAATAATTTGGGTATATCAGAATCATCATCTTCTGCATCAGATACTTCAGTGTCCTGTTCTTTGTGTAGTTTCTTGAAGAAAGAAGAGTTCCGAGTAATTGTATGTCCATTTCTTACTGCAGTGATCACTGATCCTTGAATTCTTGTAACTGTATATGGGATGACATCATATAAAGTATCCAACTTGTTTCGTCTATCTTGCCTACACAGGACTCTGTCTCCAACAGCAAAAGGAGCAGATTTGGTATGATAATATTTATCCGCATAAGCTTTCATCTTGGCTTTGGCATGACTGTCTTTTTGAACTCTATTTGTAATAAACTGATCTTCAGTAGATCTATTTTCTATGCTTGCAGCTTGCCTGTCAACAATTTCTAATGTTCTGCCATAATCAAGCAAATCTTTTAAAGATAGTTCAGATTGTCTCAGTGCATATTTCCTAAGTTTTGAAGAAGTGCAGCTTTGTATTATCTGTGCTTTAATCTCATTTTCAACATTAGAAAACTCACAATTCTTTGCTAGTAAACGTAACCTGGTTTGAAATGCATCTAAAGGTTCATCACCCTGTTGTGTTGCCTGTCTGAATGTGTATATTTCATACTGAGTGTTCTTTTTAGGGAGAAAATATGTTGTCAGTTTATCTTTAACATCATTGTATGAGTCAGTGGTTGCAGACAAGGTATCATAAATGTCATACACTTTTTCTCCAGCTAAATGAAGCAGTAAAGCCTTTTTTCTGTTTGCATCAGTAACATCCAAAGCAATAAGATAATTTTCAAATCTCTGAATCCATTTTAGCCATCTTGGGCCTAATGAGCTTAGTTCTGCATCAGAATCAAACACAGGGAAGTTGTGTTCATTACATGCAGCCATTCTTGTGTGTGTATTGCAGCAGGTTACTCACTGTTTGCTGAGACAAAGCAATAGGGTTCAAACATAATCCTCGTTGCCAAAATGTAGTGTTTGTAAATCCAGGTGGTTTGGAAATATATCTGACACAGAGTCCATTTATACAGCAACTAACCACACACTTTATTTCCTGGTTCCTCACTTCAACAACACTGTCCCCGCCCCTGCTTCTTTGCAACAATTATATACATTTACAAGTCAGAGCACAAACTAGGAAGAGAGCATTATATATTATAATATCACAACAAACACCATATATACCATTTCATTACTGTCCATGAACAAGCACATTTCTCTAAAGCTAATCTTTTATTTTTTATCCGTTAATGTCCAAGAAATAGATTGATTTATACCTCAACAAACAATATCTCATCGAAAGTTCTTTTTATATTGATTCGTTATATGATACTTTCACATAAATGAATGTGTATTTGTATTTCTAGAAGTCATATTTTATATTTATTTTTTTAAATTATTATTAAAGCTAGAATTTGTACATATATCCTTGCACATACTTGTATAGTATATATATATGTGTGTGTGTGTGTGTGTGTGTGTGTGTGTATGTGTGTGTGTTGTGTCAGAAATCTTTTGCAAACATATTTACATGTCCCTAAGTTCCTTTTTTTGTTCTAAACAATGTTGTCTGTCATATCTCTGTGTTTATTTATACCATTATATGTATATATTGTAAATGTACAGTATTATTATTATGAGCAGGAATAATTGCAAATATAACATGTAATCAGAGTAACAATGTATTTATTTGCAATCAATGGATATTTTAAATGGATAGGAAAGTAAAAATTGAAGTTGCATGATAAAACTAGAGCATGTCATTTTAAAACACTTTAAAATTCACTTCTATTTTCAAATGTGCTTTGTTCTCTTGGTATCCCTTGTTGGAAAAGAATACGCACATATCATACACTAGTGGGAGCTAGCTGCTAATTGGTGCCTGCACACATTTGTCTCTTGTGATTGGCTAAATAGATGTGTTCAGCTAGCTGCCAGTAGTGCAATGCTGTTCCTTCAACAAAGGATAACAAGAGAATGAAGCAAACTTGATAATAGAAGTAAATTTGAAAGTTGATAAAAATTGTATGTTCTATCCAAATCATGAAATAATATGTTGGGGTTTCCTGTCCCTTTAAGAGCTGGGACAGTTTTCTCTCTGCACCTGTCTAACCCCTCCTGATTGCAATCTATTTTAAAAAACCACCCCTACACAGGTGTTATAAAATGGGCTGGCATATAAAATTACATTTTTTACTGAAAAAGAAATTCAAGAGAAGGAAGAAATACACTGAAAACAGCATGCCAGTAAAGACGTAATTTTAATTTCTGTTGTATCTGAATCATGACAGTTTAATGTTAGGTGGGCTATCCCTTTGAGCTATCAGCTTAAGATTATATTGAGTCAAACATCAATTTGAATTTTAAAATCCTTGTCTACAATATTACACTGTGTGTCCTAATGTTAGCATCAATGTTTATCTTTAATACTAATTTCACACATACATACTTTCAAAGTATAATACACAATGTAACAAATGGCACTTACAAGTTCTGATGAGTAATCAATGACACAAGTATCGAGCAATTTAATTTGTTAGTGATAGTTTATAATGTGTATTTGAATCAGATTGGCTGATGTCATAAATCATGTGATTATGCATATTCCAATCAAAAGTGGTGGAAAAATTCACTAGTGTGTGGGTTGTTTAGGAATTTGCATCAAAATTGGTGCGAAAAGTGTTGAGTCAAATATAGCGCGAGTGGGACTTGTATTACATGACTTAAACATGGTGCACATAGATTTTTCCAAAAAATAAAAAATAAGTTAGCTATGTTATGTTGCACCAAATTTGTAGAAATAATATTGTCCCCTTGCTTTGTAATGAGAGATAAAGTTGTAACATAATCCATAAGTAGTAATGTATTTTTCATTTTTATCCCTATATCTACTAGTGCACCAAATGTGGAGCAATAATATTGTTTGATTTAGAAAGGGTATACAAATGTAATAAAGTTTCTAATTTACTTTTATTATGTCATATGCTTCATTTTCTTGCTGCATCGAACATAAGCTTTCTGTGTTTTCAGACTCCCATTGAGTCCTATGGCATCCGCGACCTCAAGGGTGGCGGATTGAAAACTAGGTACACTGAGTCAGAAAAGATGCGAGCGTAAATGCAGAATTTTTGATAACTTAGTGAAAGCTTCAAATAGTGTCGATTAGGAGGGTGAATTAACACAATTCCGCTCGAATACCGCAGTTTTCAACTTGCATCGATCTGCGTCAGATTTTGATTGGAGGATTGTATTTTGTGTCACAAATTTCAACATTTGCAGATCTTGACGCTTTGTTAACTACGGCTGATCAATCTTGCGACAAATACGACGCGGAATTCCAGTGTATTTTCAGTTGACGCTTTGATAAATAGGCCCCTAAGTCTCTAACTGTCTCCGAGCCAATATACGCCCACAAATCAGGGTGTGAATCTTGAAGCGCCACCAGCAATCCCCTAACAAAGTGTATTGGTGAGGGGTGTGGTGGTACCCCCAGAAAGTGATATCATGTCCCAAAATTTAATATTGGAAATGATAAGAAAGTTTTCCGATATACACGATTTTCTGGAATGTTTAGGGATCCAGGTCCCAAAGTGAATTGTTAAGAGATATGGAGGCTTGCTCCAAAATTTACCACTTACTAGCAGGAGTAGTGGTAGCCAATGCCAGAATTTGTGCCAGACGAGAAGCTTCATGGTATGCAGATAAATGTTGTGGTTCATGATCATTAAAGGGCCAGTAAACCTAGAAAATAAAGTTATATAATTCTGCACATAGTGCAGAATTATATAACTTTATTTTAGTGCTAGCTTTATGTAACCTAATATTGCCGGGCATTTTTTATTAAAAGAGGGTTTTTCAGACCCGCCCTCTGTGCTCTACTGAGCGGGTCTGGTTTTCCCTCAGGGTGCATCTGGCCAGCTGTCTAGTCACAGCCCGGTCCGATCGCGCCATTATACTCAAGGTAGCTTGCTCCTGCTCTGTCTGACAGCGGGAGCGAGCTACATTGAGTGCAATGGCGCGATTGGGCCGGGCTGTGAGTAGACAGCTGGCCAGATGCGCTCTGAGGGAAAACTAGACCCGCTCAGTAGAGCACAGAGGGCGGGTCTGAAAAACCCTCTTTTTTAATAAAAAATGCCCGGCAATATTAGGTTACATAAAGCTAGGACTAAAATAATGTTATATAATTCTGCACTATATAACTTTATTTTCTTGGTTTACTGGCACTTTAATTACTCTACGGCCCTTGTGAATTAAAGGGACATTAAACCTAAAAAAAAATGTTGTGATTCAGATAGAACATACAATTTTAAACAACTTTCCAATTTACTCATATTATCAAACTGTCTTCATTTTCTTGTTATCCTTTGTTGAAAAGCAGAGATGTAAGCTCAGGAGTGTCTGCTACACTATATGGCAGAAATAATGTTATACATTGGCAAGAGCACTAGATGGCAGCACTATTTCCTGTCATGTAGTGCTTCAGGTACTAGTTTAAATAAAAATATAATATATAGCACAAATCAAACTTTCAAACTGTAAAACTTAAAGGGCCATGATACCCAAATTTTTAAACACTTGAAAGTGATGCAGCATAGCTGTAAAAAGCCGACTAGAAAATATCACCTGAACATCTCTATGTAAAAAAAATATTTTACCTCAAAATGTCCTAAGTATTCAAACCCCATTGTAAAGGACTTTAAGCAGCAAATCTGTATGGCTGTCCCGGGACAAGCAAGGGAGTGAGCCTCGTGCGCTCATGTTATTTCCCTATTCAGTTTAAAGGGACACTGAATCCAAATTTTTTCTTTCGTTATTCAGATACAGCATGCAATTTTAAGCAACTTTCTAATTTACTCCTATTATCACATTTTCTTCATTCTCTTGGTATGTTTATTTGAAAAGCAAGAATGTAAGTTTATATGCCGGCCCATTTTTTGGTGAACAACCTGGGTTGTCCTTGCTGATTGGACAGCACCAATAAACAAGTGCTGTCCATGGACTGAACCAACATTTTGCTGACTCCTTAGCATAGATGCCTTCTTTTTCAAATAAAGATAGCAAGAGAACAAAGAAAAATTGATAATAGAAGTAAGTTAGAAAGCTGCTTAAAATTGCATGCTCTATCTGAATCATGAAAGAAAAAAAAAATTGGGTTCAGTGTCTCTTTAAGTAAATTTACTATAAAATCTCATGAGATCACAGTAAAAGAGTTCATGACCACTGCTGATGCTGAATGGCTGCTGTTTATTTCTTCATTATTATTTTTTACCTGCAGCTGGGCAGTAACTAAAAGATAACTTTTAACACAGCACTTACTCTGGTGAGCTGTGGAAGTTGTGAGGTAAAATATTTTCCTTTTCTACATAGAGATGATCAGGTGATATTTTCCTGTCAGTTTTTTACAGTTATGCTGCATCACTTTCAAGTGATTTAGCATATGAGTATTATGTCCCTTTAAGCATTATTATCGGAATGCTCATTGTTTTATTGAAGTAAGCAAAGTTAATTATAAAAGGGTTAATGTATATTAAATTCTAAATTACTCAAATCATACAGTTGTATTATTGGTTATTTGAAAAAAGCTGCACTCAAACACATCAGGTAATAATAATAATTATTATTACTAATAATACTATTATTATTAGCTATGAGCTTTTCACAAAACACGCAAAATACTTATAACCCTAATGGAAAAACAAGCATACTAAATAAAGGCCATTGTAAGATGCTATTCGCAGAAAGCAGCATAATGTGATTTATATTGGCTGCAGGATTTTATTTTTAACCCCTTAACGACCGAGGACGTGCAGGGTACGTCCTCAAAAAAAAGGCAGTTAATGCCTGAGAACGTACCCTGCACGTCCTCGGTGTGGAAAGCAGCTGGAAGCGATCCTGCTCGCTTCCAGCTGCTTTCCGGTTATTGCAGTGATGCCTCGATATGGAGGCATCCTGCAATAACCTTTTTAAGCCATCCGGTGCAGAGAGAGCCACTCTGTGGCCCTCTCTGCACCGGAGATCGGTGGCTCCCTGCGTTGGTGGGTGGGACCCGGACCGGGAGGCGGGTGGCGGCCATCGATGGCCCTGGTTATGTGCAGGGGAGGCGGGATCGTGGGCGGGGATGAGCGGGGGCGCGCACGGGAGGGCGGGGGCGGGCGCGTGCAAGGAGAGGGAGAGGGTGGGAACCGCTACACTACAGAAAATTTGTTAATAAAAAATGTTTAAATGCCTAAATATTTTTAAAAAAAAAAAAGATCAGCAAGGTGGTGGGGGTTTGTCTGTGTGGGGGGGAAGCTACACTACAGAAAAAAGCCAAACAAAAATAAAAAAAGCACTTTTTTTTTGCAAACTGGGTACTGGCAGACAGCTGCCAGTACCCAAGATGGCCCCCAATGAGGCAGAGGGGATGGTCAGAGAGCGGTTTTGGGGGGGATCAGGGAGGTTGGGGGCTAAGGGGGGGATCCTACACCCTAGCATATGTAAATATGCTAAAAAAAATTTTTTTTTTTTTTTTTTTTTTTAAAAACCCTTTTATTTTAGTACTGGCAGACTTTCTGCCAGTACTTAAGATGGCGGGGACAATTGTGTGGTGGGGGAGGGAAGGGAGCTGTTTTGGAGGGATCAGGGGGTGGGATGTGTCAGGTGGGAGGCTGATCTCTACACTAAAGCTAAAATTAACCCTGCAAGCTCCCTACAAACTCCCTAATTAACCCCTTCACTGCTAGCCATAATACACGTGTGAGGCGCAGCAGGATTTAGCGGCCTTCTAATTACCAGAAAGCAACGCCAAAGTCATATATGTCTGCTATTTCTGAACAAAGGGGATCCCAGACAAGTATTTACAACCATTTGTGCCATAATTGCACAAGCTGTTTGTAAATTATTTCAGTGAGAAACCTAAAATTGAGAAAAATTTAACTTTTTTTTCAATTTGATCGCATTTGGCGGTGAAATGGTGGCATGAAATATACCAAAATGTGCCTAGATCAATACTTGGGGTTGTCTACTATACTACACTAAAGCTAAAATTAACCCTACAAGTTCCCTAAAAGCTCCCTAATTAACCCCTTAACTGCTGGGCATAATACACTTGTGGTGCGCAGTGGCATTTAGCGGCCTTCTAATTACCAAAAAGCAACGCCAAAGCCATATATGTCTGCTATTTCTGAACAAAGGGGATCCCAGAGAAGAATTTACAACCATTTATGCCATAATTGCACAAGTTGTTTGTAAATAATTTCAGTGAGAAACCAAAAGTTTGTGAAAAAATTTGTGAAAAAGTGAACGATTTTTTGTATTTGATCGCATTTGGCGGTGAAATGGTGGTATGAAATATACCAAAATTGTCCTAGATCAATACTTTGGGATGTCTACTAAAAAAAAATATATACATGTCAAGGGATATTCAGGGATTCCTGAAAGATATTAGTGTTCTAATGTAACTAGCGCTAATTTTGGAAAAAAGTGGTTTGGAAATAGCAAAGTGCTACTTGTATTTATGGCCCTATAACTTGCAAAAAAAGCAAAGAACATGTAAACATTGGGTATTTCTAAACTCAGGACAAAATTTTGAAACTATTTAGCATGGGTGTTTTTTGGTGGTTGTAGATATGTAACAGATTTTGGGGGTCAAAGTTAGAAAAAGTGTGTTTTTTTCAATTTTTCCTCATATTTTATATATTTTTTTATAGTAAATTCTAAGATATGATGAAAATAATGGTATCTTTAGAAAGTCCATTTAGTGGCGAGAAAAACGGTATATAATATGTGTGGGTACAGTAAATGAGTAAGAAGAAAATTACAGCTAAACACAAACACCGCAAAAATGTAAAAATAGCCTTGGTCCCAAACGGACAGAAAATGGAAAAGTGCTGTGGTCATTAAGGGGTTAAAGTGCGCCCCCTCACAACTAACCGCTCCACAGAGCGAAGTTTCCCTTTCCAGCGAGCTTCATTACTTTTAATATGAGACATCTCGCCACTCGCAGGTACTGCCCCTTTTTTTATGATAATTCCAATAGGGCAGCCCCTGCAAGGTTAGGCGAGAAACACAACTTTTGATCTGGTGAAGTATAAATCATCGGACCCTAATTGTTCACAGCAAAGGAAGTAAGATAAACAAAAATCCAAAGGCTTGTCAAGTGGTTTGTCCTGGACTTGCAAAACAATGAATTGACCAAATCAAAGCTTAACTGTTTATTAAACATTCATTTTGTAACACAGTGATTCCTTCTGTGTAAATTAAAAAACTGACTTTGTCTATTTAACCAGCTTTCTCTTTATGTTGTATTTATAACCCAAATTGTTTTGATTATTCAAATATCAGCACTTGTAATGAATCAGAATAACTTAGAAAATGAAACCAAATGCAGGCATGAATACAATGTTTTTTTGCAAAGATTTTATTGTAGATTGAAATGGGAGAGATATTATAAAAAGTTGGTACAATTTACATTTTCTTAACAAAAATATCACTGTGAATGTTAGCTTATTATTTCACATAGAAAAAAACAATGTGCTGGAGTAAGCAGAACTGCAGGTTTAGGGAAGTGAAACTTTTTAGACAGCTGTTTGTCTTTTTCATACATTATTTACATAGTGGTAATGAGGTGCGGCAAGACATCATGAACCAATCAGTGAGGAGGACACATCTGCACCGTCTTCATGTGCACTATTTACACTGTTGTTATTATTATGTGATAATAGGCTATATCTCCTTTTTATTTTCCATACAGATAAAAAAAAAACTTTGAACATGCCAACTAAATATATATGCCTTTTAATATTGTTTTATTTGAGATATACAAAAGTTTTAGGCAGGTGTGAAAAATGCTGTAAAAACATAAATTATACTTACCTGATAATTTTCTTTTCTTCAGATGGAAAGAGTCCACAGCTGCATACATTACTTTTGGGAAAGAAGAACCTGGCCACCAGGAGGAGGCAAAGACACCCCAGCCAAAGGCTTAAATACTCCTCCCACTCCCCTCATCCCCCTGTCATTTTACAGAGGAACAAGGAACAGTAGAAGGAATAACAGGGTGAAAAAAGGTGTCAGAAGAATAAAAATGCAGATGCCCCACATAAAAAATATGGGTGGGGAGCTGTGGACTCTTTCCATCTGAAGAAAATAAAATGATCGGGTAAGCATAATTTATGTTTTTCTTCATAAATGGAAAGAGTCCACAGCTGCATTCATTACTTTTGGGAAAACAATACCCAAGCTATAGAAGACACTGAATGCCAAGACGGGAGGGTGCAAGAGGTGGCTTATTCTGAGGGCACCAGGCCTGAAACCACTACCCAACAAAACCCTGCTTTGTCCGAAGCTGAGAACATTGAACGGAAAAAGTCCCAAGGACACTTGCTAGAGACCGCAAAATCAGACTCACTGAGTCAACAGTCCTCCAGGAGACACCGTCGTCCAGCGGTCGGTCCCCAATCACACACCCCTTACTAGCGAAGGGAACACCAGCCCAACACTCCCAAATGGACAGGGCAAGAAAAAATTAAAGGAAATCGAAAAGAACACCACAAAATTCCGTAAAGGAAGACCCCTAGAACGAGCCCAGCTCATAAAGACCCAATGGGTCCATCAAATAAGGGGAGGTAACGCCTAGACCAACATACACAAGATCTAGGACCGGGCATCCTAACAGCAATTTCTACTCTCAACGTCGAGAGCAGCACCGAAACGACAATTGAAGACCTTACCCTCAAGTCGTCAGCACTGGGATACTGAAGTATTGAACACAAATATGTGTAGCAGACCCGGTTGAGGTAAACACTGGAGACAAGAACAAGCAGCCATCATCAGGACTACCCAGAAAGAGAAAACTTTACTAAGAAGTAAGATGCGGCAAACAAGATATCGGATTGTAAAAACTCCAAGACAGAGGACACCCTCTAGGCATCCCAGCCGCCAGACCGACACATAGGTCCTAAATGGGGAGAAGAATACCTCTAATAGGCCCAATACACCCCCGAGGAACAACATCTCAGGACCTATTCCCAGCTGGGCCAGCCCAAGCATCAGCAGGTCTGAAAACAGAGGAACAGAAGAACCCCGGAACCCTCTCACAAAAAATGGAAAAAATGGCTTCAGCCATTCCACCGAGCCCGGGAACCCCCCCACCGAAACTCCATAAGACAGTCGACAAGGCCAAAGACCCAGAAGAATCTAGAAAAGGCCCATCTCGACGCTGAGCCAGCAAGACTCCAGATAGAACAGAACAACCCAGAGAGCATGCCTCTCTCAAAATAGCTTAAACCCTCTGTTCCATCCTCTGAATCTAGGAAAAGTCCTAAACAAGGCCTCCCTAGGAGAACAAGCCCCCCCTAAGAAAAAGGGGGCAATTAGAGGCAGAGCACCTACCCACGAGGCCCAAGGCCACAGACTGAATAGGAGAGCACTCTCCAAAGCATATGAACCTGGAAGGTCCCAGGAAATCTTAGCGCACAGAAGGGTGCATTAGCTGCAGCGGATACCCTATAATCCCTCGCCTGCAGAACCGCAAAGCCATCAGGTTACTTCAGCAAACCGTCCAAGGGAAACCGTTCATTGAGCGTAGGCAAAGCCAATGAATAGGGGCACACAGGAAATCTGGCCAATTGTGACTCGATCTGCTAGCCAGATCAAATGTCATAGCTCAAATTCCCAGAACAGGAGAATCCTGAACCCGCCCTAGATCCTACAAGATCAGTTAATGGTGCTTTAGGCAAGGATATTCGTAGGACATGTGTTATGAAGAACACATAGCCACAGCTTGATTGGAACCCTTGACCTTCAGCCTTCAAGGAAGCATAGTTTCCCACTAAGCTATTGTGGGACATCATCAGCGGGATCCCCAAGGGAAAACGCTGAGCAAAAGCCTCAGCAACCGGAAAAAAACAGGGCGATGACAGGTTTGAGCCCCCAATTGTGTAAAACAAACAATATCCCGGAAATTGAAACACCCCGTCTAACATAGAAAACAGACCCACAGGGAGATATTAATGTAATATCCAGGAGAACCCGGAAAACGAGAACACCTCACAAGTCCCAACCCAAGGAAGAGACCACCCCTTGCTGAAGTCCAATGCTTCAAAGGAGCTAAGGCATCTCGAACCAAGACACTAGGGTCCATAGGCATTCAACTGCCACAAGATGACCAAAGCAAGGGAATACCACGAGGACATGGTCACTCGATCAAGATAGTCTCCACCTCACCATACCAGACAGAGGAGTACCACCAAGGATGCGGATCATCCCCAGATCCAGGAAAATCCCAAGCAGAGTCCAAAAGAACTCTCTCGAAGGGAAATTCAGGTCCCCAAAGGAGACCTAACCCACGTGGAGGAACGTACAAAATCCAAAGGGTCTCAAGAAGAGAACAATCCTCTCCCGAAGGAAAACCCTGGGTCCCCTAAGGAGACCTAACCCACCTGGGGAAGCCCAAAGGTCCGACTGACCAGAGAACCATGGAACGAACACGTCCCACAAGACAAGTCCTAGGGCCTCCGAAGGCCAAACCGCCTTAAACCAGCGGTAAGGAGGTGCTAAACCCACAATCCCGACCTGAGGAAGAAAACTCTAGGTCCTGATAGAATCGGAAGCAAACGGAGTGACGCAGCGGAACACCGCTGACAACAAGATTCGTACCGCCATCTAAAGTAAGTAGTGATGAGTTTTACGCTACAAAGCTGTAACATAAAACTCATAACTAAACTGTTACAATGTACACTAAACACCCATAAACTGCCTATTAACCCCTAAACCGAGGCCCTCCCGCATAGCAAACACTATAATAAATGTATTAACCCCTAATCTGCTGCTCCCAACATCGGCGCAACTAAAAAAAATTATGAACCCCTATTTCGCCGCTCCCCGACATTGTCACCACTATACTAAAGTTATTAACCCCTAAACTGCCACCTTCCCGCATCGCAAACACTATTTAAATATTATTATTTTTTTAAAAAAAAATTTTAAACCGACTTTATTGGAAAAATATGCGTGATACAATATGGGAGACGCAGCTCCTTAAAATAATCCAACATTGTCAGTAAAGAATTTTTTAAACTTTATAAACAACAATAACATCAAAGAAAAAGGTGACCTCCACATACTCATAGGTTTTATGTCATTTTGTTAACTTGGGGAGGTTAAGGAGGGAGGGAAAAAAAAAAAAAAAAAGGAGAAGGAGAAAATACAAGTACCCAAAGACGGGTACAGAAGAAAAGAAGATAAATGTAGCCGAACTATGTACGCACCTGTTTAATATCTGTAATTTTGTCAAGACCACACTCCCAACTAGGAGTGAAAGTTGAATGTACCCTCTTGCTAAATTTAAAAATTAGTGTTGTGATTTGAGTTAAGTCTGGCATCTTTCAGGACACTGAAGTGGTATATCTGTGTTTCTCATAAAGTAACACCTTGCTGCTATTTAGTTTGTCTGAGATAATGTTCCCAAGAGGCTAGAATTTCCGCATAAGTATCCATTTTATCATTGATCATATAATAGTATTCCTCTAGCTCTATGAATTCGGATACCCGCCACACCCACATCTCCACAGTAGGAGTGTATTTACTCTTCCAATTTTTGGCTATTAAGTATTTCACACTATTTGTCATAATGTAGAACAGCTTATAATAAGGTTTATGCTTGATTTTAGGCGGGTTGCCTTACTGAATGTAGCTTCTAATATTTTTTCTATCTCAGTGATAACGGTCCTCCAGAAATTTTGGATTACATTGCACCACCACATGTGTGCCATATCACTGCCTCTGTAACCACACCGCCAACAATGGTCTGATCTGAGGTGGAACAGTCGGTGGAGTTTCCGGGGAGTATGGTACCATCTATGTAACAACTTTAGATTAATTTCCACTAATGAAAGGGAGACAGATGATTTTATTATATTTTGGAAAATAGTAGTGTTCGTTTGTGGAAGGATTATAATACCTAGGTCTTCCTCCCATCTCTCCATATACGGTGGGATGTATCCTGGTGGGATAACAGTTAACATTTTATATATCTTGGTAAGTGTGGGTGAGAGAGGGGGGTGTACGAACACACAGGGATTCAAAATTCGTAAGTGGTCGCAGCATGTTTCTATGTTGTTCGTGTCTGTTAATATATTGGTGTACACGGTGATAATTATACCAGTTCTGAAAATAACTTAACCCCCTATCCACCAGTTCAGATTGAGGGAGAAGTTTCTCTCCACTCGTCAACACTATTTAAATATTATTAACCCCTAATCTGCTGTCCGCCCACACCACCGCTATAATAAACCTATTAACCCCTAAACCGCAAGCCCCCCACAACGAAATATACTAAAATAAACTATTAACCCCTAAACTGAAAGCCCCCCACAATGAAATAAACTAATTTAAACTAGTAAACCCTAAACCTAATGACCTAACTTTATATTAAAATTACAATTTCCCTAGCTTATATTAAATTAAAACTTACCAGTCAAATTAAAAATAATAATTTTAAACTAACAATTAAACTATTATAATTATATAACTAAAATTAAACTAACTACCAATTAAATAAAACTAAACTACCAATAAAAAAATTCTAACACTACTATAAAAAATACAAAAAGTATCTAATTACCAGAAAAAAACTAACTAAATTACAAAAAAACAAACACTAAATTACGAAAAATAACAAACAAATCATCAAAAATAAAAAGGAATTACACCTAATCTAATAGCCCTATCAAAATAAAAAGCCCCCCCCCCCCCAAAATAAAAAAACCCTAGCTTACAATAAACTACCTATGGCCCTTAAAAGGACCTTTTGTGGAGCATTGCCCCAAAGATATCAGCTCTTTTACCTGTAAAAAAAAATACAAACACCCCCCAACAGTAAAACCCACCATCCAACCAACCTCCACAAATAAAAAAACTATCTAAAATAACCTAAGCTAACCATTGCCCTGAAAAGGGCATTTGTATAGACATTGCCCTTAAAAGGGCACTTAGCTCTTTTACTGCCCAGACCCTATGCTAAAAAAAAAACACCCAAAAAATCCTTACAAAAACTTAACACTAACCCCCGACGATCCACTTACAGTTGTTGAAGTCCCGCTTGAAGTATCTGCATCCAGCCGGGGAAGTCATCATCCATGCGGCAAGAAGTCTTCATTCAGGTGACCTCTTCTTTCTTCATCCAGCCGGCGAAGTCATCATCCATGCGGCAAGAAGTCTTCATCCAGACGGCCTCTTCTATCTTCATCCTGCCGGCGCGGAGCGGGTCCATCCTGAAGACATCCGGCGCAGAGCATCCTCTTCATACGGCTGCCGCCTTACAATGAATCTTCAATGCAAGGGAAGCGATAATTTGAATTAGCCAATAGAATGAGAGCTGCTTAAATCCTATTGGCTGATTTTAATATCCAATAGGATTTTAGCAGCCCTAATTCCTATTGGCTGATTCAAATTTTTCAGCCAATAGGAATGCAAGGGACGCCATTTTGAATCGTGTCCCTTGCATTGAAGATCCAGTGTACAGCGGCGACCATATAAAGAGGATGCTCCGCGCCGCATGTCTTCAGGATGGAACCGCTCCGCGCCTCCAGGATCAAGATAGAAGATGCTGCTTGGATGAAGATTGAAGAGGCCATCTTGATGAAGACTTCTCGCCACTTGGATCAGGACGTCGCCGCCGGGATAAAGATTGAAGAGGCCGTCTGGATGAAGACTTCTCCGGGATAAAGATTGTTCTAGCGGGACTTCAAAAACTGTAAGTAGATCGTCAGGGGGTAAGTGTTAAGTGTTTTTAAAGGTTTATTGGGTGGGTTTTATTTTTTAGTTTAGGGTCTGGGCAGTAAAAGAGCTAAATGCCCTTTTAAGGGCAATGCTCATACAAATGCCCTTTTCAGGGCAATGGGTAGCTTAGGTTTTTTAGATAGTTTTTTTTATTTTGTGGGTTTGGGGGGTGGGGGTTTGTAATGTTAGTGGGTCTTTGTAAAAAAAAATTCAATAAAAGAGCTGATATCTTTAGGGCAATGTCCTATAAAAGGCACTTTTAATGGCCATTGGTATTTTATTCTAGATTAGATTTTTTTTATTTTGTGGTGGTTTTATTATGGGTATTAGAATAGGAATCATTTTTTTATTTTTGATAAATTGTTATTTTGTGTAATGTATATTTTTAGGGGGTGTTTTTTTTAGCAAAAGAGCTGTTTATCTCAGGGCAATGCCGTACAAAAGGCCCTTTTAAGGGCCCTTGGTAGTTTGGGGGGTGGGGGTTTGTATAGTGTTAGGGGGTGTTTGTCTTTTTTTGGAGCAAAAGAGCTGTTTATCTCAAGGCAATGCCCTACAAAAGGCCGTTTTAAGGCCCCCCCCAAAAGGCCCTTTCAAGGGTATTAGAATAGGAACAATCTTTATTTCTTTCTAATGATACGGTGAGTCCACAGATCATCATAATTACTATTGGGAATATCACTCCTGATCAGCAGGAGGAGGCAAAGAGCACCACAGCAAAGCTGTTAAATACCACTCCCCTTACCCACAACCCCCAGTCATTCTCTTTGCTTGTATCAGTTGCAAGGAGGGGTAAAGTTAGGTGTCTGATTCTTCAATCAAGAGTTTGTTATTTTTAAAGCAGAGCAAGTTTGCTCTGTTTTTTCTTTGGAGTTTAGCCGTAGTCCATGTCAGTCTCTCCAGTAGAGCAATCAATGGTGGCTTTTGAGCATTTGGGAACTTGGGGGGTATAATCCCCTCTGCACCTCCCATATAATTTGTGCTGCCCTTCTTTTGAAAAGTTTATTCAGTCTTTTGTTTTGCTTTTTCACAGGTCCATGTAAGGAGTGTTACCTTTCAAACTTTGTGAGCTACCCTGCTGCCCTGCAGATTATTATTGAGGTAAGTGCTGTTTATAGAAAGTCTGGCACTTAGGGGGTTAATATATTCCTGACGGTGTTCAGGTTTTATTACTCATGGCAGTATTGTGGGGCACTGTGAGGAGAAAACGGAGTGTTTACGTTTTACTATGTTGGATGGCAGCTGAGACTGTTTTTTGGGGGGAGTTTTTACTCCTTGTTTGGCTCTTATGTGTGTTTAAGATGGAGCATTTTGGCTAATGGCAGGCAGCTTCCTAAAGGCACTCAGAGTGGGTAGAGGCCTACGATGGGCAGAGTTTTGTTAGGTGCGAGTGTTGCGCGCTCTTCCTCTCAGTGTGTGTGTATAATACGGAAGTGAGAGGTTATTCTGCTGCTGCTCCGGTGCTGGATGTTACTTTGTTGGAGCGGTTGTTTTCAGAAGTCAAGTCCGGATCGTTTGGGAGTCTGTATCTACTCCGGTCGGTAGGAGGTTGATTTAGCACCTCAGCTGGGCTTGTTAGTGTGTAGAGGTGCTTGACAGGGCTCAGGGTTTGCTGTTAAAGGGACAGTAACATTTTTATTTTTGGAACAATTTTTTCTTTTTATTTATTTTTGTTAAGATGGACCAAGAGGATTTGCAAGCAGTCACTTGCAATTTATGCTTAGATGCTAATGTGGAGCCACCTATTCCTTTCTGTTCCTCATGTATAGAGAGAACATTACAGTATAGGGATAGACTTTTTGATTCAGAGCCTTCATTTTCTAAGGAGAATGCTGTGCGGGTGTCTCCTGTTCAAGCTATTCCCGCAGCTCTCTCCCCAATCATCCCAATCATTATCCTCGTCACATGCAGTGCCCTGCGTTTCATCTCAGGTTGGTTTTTCTTTGCAGGATATTTCTACTCACATATCCTCTGCTGTATCTGAGGTTTTGTCTGCTTTTCCTACGTTGCAGGGAAAGCGCAAAAGGAAGTATAAGGTTTCTAATTCTGTTGCAGTTATGTCAAATGTTTCTTCCCATAGGTCTGAGGAAGAAGATTCTTCAGCAGCTTCTGAGAGTGAAATCTCAGACTCTGATAGTGTAAATCCTTCTGCTTATTCTGAGGTGGTTTTTTTCATATTTAAGCTGAAGCACCCCCCGTTTGTTACTCAGGGAGGTTTTAGCTACCTTGGATGACTCTGATTCATCGGTCATTATTCTGAGGTTCCTTCTGTGGCAGAAGTTTTTCCTGTTCCAGATCGGGTCTCAGAGATTATTTCACGAGAATGGGAGAAGCCTGGTATTCCTTTTACTCCTTCTCCTATTTTTAGGAAGATGTTTCCTATTGCGGATTCTATTAAGGAATCTTGGCAGACGGTTCCTAAGGTAGAGGGAGCTATTTCCACTTTGGCTAAGAGGACCACTATTCCTATTGAGGATAGTTGTTCTTTAAAAGATCCCATGGATAAGAAGTTGGAGGCTTTGCTTTAAAGGATTTAAGTTCATCAGGAGTTCCAATGGCAGCCTGCTGGGTGTATTGCTACGATTACCAGTGTGGCTGCAGGATATTTCTACTCACATATCCTCTGCTGTATCTGAGGTTTTGTCTGCTTTTCCTACGTTGCAGGGAAAGCGCAAAAGGAAGTATAAGGTTTCTAATTCTGTTGCAGTTATGTCAAATGTTTCTTCCCATAGGTCTGAGGAAGAAGATTCTTCAGCAGCTTCTGAGAGTGAAATCTCAGATTCTGATAGTGTAAATCCTTCTGCTTATTCTGAGGTGGTTTTTTTCATATTTAAGCTGAAGCACCCCCCGTTTGTTACTCAGGGAGGTTTTAGCTACCTTGGATGACTCTGATTCATCGGTCATTATTCTGAGGTTCCTTCTGTGGCAGAAGTTTTTCCTGTTCCAGATCGGGTCTCAGAGATTATTTCACGAGAATGGGAGAAGCCTGGTATTCCTTTTACTCCTTCTCCTATTTTTAGGAAGATGTTTCCTATTGCGGATTCTATTAAGGAATCTTGGAAGACGGTTCCTAAGGTAGAGGGAGCTATTTCCACTTTGGCTAAGAGGACCACTATTCCTATTGAGGATAGTTGTTCTTTAAAAGATCCCATGGATAAGAAGTTGGAGGCTTTGCTTTAAAGGATTTAAGTTCATCAGGAGTTCCAATGGCAGCCTGCTGGGTGTATTGCTACGATTACCAGTGTGGCTGCATATTGGTTTAATGCGTTGTCTGATTCTATTCAACAGGAGACTTCTCTGGAGGAAATTCAGGATAGAATTAAAGCTTTAAAATTTGCCAAATCTTTTATTGCGGACTCTTCTTTACAGGTCATCATGTTGGGAGCAAAGATTTCTGGCTTTGCTGTTCTGGCACGCAGGGCTTTATGGTTAAAGTCCTGGTCTGCGGATGTATCATCCAAATCTAAGCTTTTATCCATTCCTTACAAAGGGAAGACTTTGTTTGGGCCTGGTTTGGCTGAAATTATTTCTGATATTACTGGTGGGAAGGGGCATTCTCTTCCTCAGGATAAGAGAAATAAGCAGAAGGGTCGTTCCTTTCATAGCTTCTCTGGTAAGTCTTCCTCTTCCTCCTCCAAACAGGATCAGTCCAAACCTTCTTGGAGACACAATCAGTCCTGAAGCAAGGGGAAGCAATCTAAGAAGATTGCCACTGATTCAAAGTCAGCATGAAGGGTCTGCTCCCAATCCGGGAATGGATCGTGTGGGGGGCAGGCTGTCTTTTTTCGTTTAAGCCTGGGTTTGAGATGTTCCAGATCCCTGGGTGATAGATATTGTATCCCAGGGATACAGGCTGGAGTTCAAAAATTTTCCTCCCAGGGGCAGGTTTCATCTGTCAAGGTTATCTGTAGACCAGATAAAAAGAGAGGCATTCTTAAGTTGTGTTCAGGATCTTTCTAACATGGGAGTGATCGTTCCTGTTCCAGTTCAGGAGCAGGGACTAGGGTTTTATTCCAATCTGTTTATTGTTCCCAAAAAGGAGGGAACTTTCAGACCCATCCTAGATCTCTAGTGTGTAAGCAAGTTTCTCAGAGTTTCGCATTTCAAGATGGAAACTATTCAGTCAATTCTTCCTCTGGTTCAAGAGGGTCAATTCATGACTACAGTAGATCTAAAGGATGCATATCTGCATATTTCCATTCACAAGGATCATCACAAGTTTCTGAGATTTGCTTTCCTAGACAAGCATTTTCAGTTTATGGCTCTTCCCTTTGGTATTGCAACAGCTCCCAGGGTGTTTTCAAAGGTTCTGGGTGCATTGCTGGCAGTTCTCAGATTGCAGGGGGATGCGGTAGCACCTTATCTGGATGATATTCTAGTTCAGGTGCCATCTTTTCAACTAGCAAACTCCCACACGGAGTTGTTGTCTTTTCTGCACTCCCACGGTTGGAAAGTGAATTTAGGGAAAATTTCCTTGATTCCGGCTACAAGAGTGGTATTCTTGGGAACCATTATAGATTCTCTGGAAATTAAGATTTTTTTGATAGAAGCAAGAAAGTCACAAATGTTAAATTCATGTCTGGCTCTTCAGTCATCTCCTCGGCCATCAGTGGCCCAGTGTATGGAGGTTATTGGTCTGATGGTTTCGGTCATGGACAACATTCTGTTTGCCCGGTTTCGTCTCAGACCTCTGCAGTTATGCATGCTGAGTCAGTGGAACTGGGATTATACGGATCTGTCTCCAAGGATTGTTTTAGATCAGGTGGCAAGAGATTCTCTTCTGTGGTGCTTGTCTCAGGATCTTCTTGGGTAATTGTGACCACGGATGCCAGTCTGCTGGGTTAGAGTGCTGTCTGGGGTTCACGGAAGGCTCAGGGTCTGTGGACTCGGGAGAAATCGGTTCTTCCTATAAATGTCTTAGAGCTAAGGGCAATCTTCAATGCTCTTCTGTCATGGCCTCAATTGGCTTCAACCCAGTTTATCAGATTTCGGTCGGACAATATAACGTCCGTGGGTTACATCAATCATCAGGGAGGAACTCAGAGTTCCTTGGCGATAAAGGAGGTAGCCAGGATTATTCAGTGGGTGGAGGCTCACAATTGTTGTCTGTCTACGATCCACATTTCAGGGGTGGACAATTGGGAAGCGGATTTTCTGAGCAGACAGTCTTTTCATCCGGGGGAGTGGGAGCTTCATCCGCTGGTGTTTTCCAGTTTGCTTCTCAAGTGGGGTCAACCGGAATTGGTTCTTATGGCATCTCGTCACAATGCCAAGCTTCTGATGTACGGTTCGCGGTCAAGGGATCCTCAAGTGGTTTTAATAGGTGCCCTAGCAATCTGCATATGTGTTTCCTCCGTTTGCCCTTCTTCATCGAGTTATTGCTCAGATCCGACAGGAGAGGGCGTCGGTAATTCTCATTGCACCGGCATTGCCTCGCAGGATCTGGTTTGCAGATCTGGTGAAGATGTCATCTTTTCCACCTTGGAGTCTTCCGTTGAGGAAGGACCTTCTGCTTCAGGGTCCCTTACTTCATCCAAATCTTGTTTCTCTGAAACTGACTGCTTGGAGATTGAACGCTGGATTCTATCTAAGCATGGTTTTTTTGAGTCAGTTATTAAGACTATGATTCAGGCACGTAAGCCTGTGACTAGAAAGATTTATTACAAGATATGGCGTGAATATCTGTATTGCTGTGAATCTAAGGGATACTCTTGGAGTAGAGTCAGGATTCCTAGGATTTTGTCTTTTCTCCAGGAGGGTCTGGAGAAGGGTTTATCTGCTAGTACCCTGAAGGGTCAAATTTCTGCTTTATCTATTTTGTTACATAAACGTCTGACGGATGTACCAGACATTCAGTCATTTTGTCAGGCTTTGGTTAGAATCCGGTCTATGGTTAAGTTTTGTGACTCCTCCTTGGAGTCTTAATTTAGTTTTGAGAGTTCTTCAACAGGCTGCATTTGAGCCTATGCATTCTTTGGATATTAAGTTGTTAACCTGGAAGGTTTTGTTTTTGGTTGATATCTCTTTGGCTCGAAGAGTTTCGGAGCTTTAAACTTTGCAGTGTGAAGCTCCTTTTCTTATTTTTCATTCTGATAAAGTTGTATTACGTACTGCTTTAGGTTTTCTTCCTATGGTTGTTTCAGATAAGAATATTAATCAAGAAATTGTTGTTCCTTCTTCAAAAAATTTCAAAATTTTACAAATTTGATACTTTTGCTTCAGCTGAGGCTGTTTTGGGGAAAAAGGTTCTTCAAGCGGTGGTGCCTTCTGTTTAGGCTAAATGTCTTGTCCCTCCCTTATCATCCGTGTCCTCTAGCTTGGGTATTGATTCCCAATAGTATTTATGATGTTCCGTGGACTCACTGTGTCATTAGAAAGAAAATGACATTTATGCTTACCTGATAAATTTGTTTCTTTCTTGACATGGTGAGTCCACGGCCCGCCCTGTATTTTCAGACAGTTTATTTTTACATAAACCTCAGGCATCTCTGCACCTTTATATTACTTTCTTTCTCCTTTCCCTTTGGTCGAATGACTGGGGGTTGTGGGTAAGGGGAGTGGTATTTAACAGCTTTGCTGTGGTGCTATTTGCCTCCTCCTGCTGGTCAGGAGTGATATTCTCAATAGTAATTATGATGATCCGTGGACTCACTGTGTCAAGAAAGAAACAAATTTATGAGGTAAGCATACATTTCATTTTTTTTTTTGGATAATTTCATTATTTTTTTTTTATTGTAATGTTGTTTTTTATTTTTGTAATGGTAGTTTTTTTATTTTTTGTAATGTTAGGTTTTAGCTTAGGTTTTATTTCACAGGTAAGTTTGCATTTATTTTAACTAGGTAGTTATTAAATAGTTAATAACTATTTACTAACTAGTCAACCTAGTTAAAATAAATACAAACACCTGTGAAATAAAAATAAAACCTAAGATAGCTACAATGTAACTATTAGTTATATTGTAGCTAGCTTAAGTTTTATTTTATAGGTAAGTATGTAGTTTTAAATAAGTATTATTTCGTTAATAATAGTAACTTTAATTTAGATCTAATTTCATTATGTTAAAGTTAGGGGGTTTTAGGGTTAGGTTTACGTTAGGGTTAGGTTTAGGGGTTAATATAGTTTAATTTAGGTTGTTGCGATGTGTGGGGCTGGCGGTTTAGGGGTTAATAGGTATTATTTAGTTAATAATTGTAAGTTTAATTTATATCTATTTTAATTATGTTAAAGTTAGGGGGTGTTAGGGTTAGGGTTACGTTAGGGTTAGGGTTAGGGTTACGTTAGGGTTAGGGGTTAATAGCTTAATAGGTTGTTGCGATGTGGGGGGCTGGTGGTTTAGGGGTTAATAGTTTTATTTAGTAGTAGTGATGTGGGAAGCCAGAGGTTTAGGGGTTAATAGCTTTATTTAGGTGGCAGCGATATCGGGAGCGGCAGATTAGGGGTTAATAACTGTAGGCAGACATCGGCGATGTCAGGGGTAGCAGATTAGGGGTGTTTAGACTCAGGGTTTATGTTAAGGTGTTAGGTTTAAACTGTATTTTATCTTCCCCATAGACATCAATGGTGCTGCGTTACGGAGATTTTGTTTCTGCAATCGCAGGTGTTAGACTTTTTTTTGCCGGCTCTCCCCATTGATGTCTATGGGGAAAGCGTGCACGAGCACGTCAAACACAGCGCTTGTTTTGGGAGCGATATGGAGCTTAATATCTCCATATCGTCCGCACAAAAAAGTGTTTTTTTAAATGGCGTTCTTTACTTTCCCTATAGCGTTCAAAACTCGTAATCTAGGTGAAAGTAAGCACTCGGCGTGTCTGAACAGGCCATGAGACAGGAGATCTGAACCCAAGCAGGACCAGCCTGCAACAGGGCCATAACTGTCAAGTTGCCTAAAGCCTCCCTCAGAGGGGAAAAGAATAACAGACAAACATAGGACTAACATGTCCATTAACAACTTCCTCAGAAGTAAACAGTGAGAATCGATACCAGAGATAGTTCCCGAAGGAAACACATAATCAAAAATAAAATCATCCTAACCGGATAAAGAAAATTTAAGGCAGCCCGTAGGCAAATGCCCAAGAAGAAACCAGGCATACCCGCAGGACCAGCCAAACGGAACCCTGATCTTCCAACAAAAACTGGGAAGGATTTTAACAACCAACAATCAGGAGATTAGGCCATCCCCACATGTCTAATGAGGTGAACCATTCAAAGCAGAATACTGCGGATTCCCATATACATTAAGGATAGGATCCTCTAATAACTCAAAAACGTGTCTGAGTAAAACGCGAAGGTGCGCTATTCTGTAACGAAAGGCACAACACTCAGGGACAACTACACCCACAGGGAACTGTATAGGCCCACCCAAGGCCGGGAGACCCGGGACAATCGGGCACGAGCACAAACGCAAATAAACGTCTGGGCTTTGCAGACGCATAATCAGCAAAAATATGTGGAAGCAAAAACGAGCTGCAACCTCCGCCCTGCAAGGAGGGATTAACATAACAACGGGGCCAATTTGCATTCTTCACAAGCCGAAGAATCTGAATCTGAAATTTGAACAGTCTCAGCATCAGAATACTCCAGAACTGGATAGAGAATTTATCAATATGGACTAAATAAAAATCTAAACGGCACCTGACACCCACAATGGCTGGGGCACTCACCACCTCCTAGAACCAGACACTAGCAGACCCAAATTTTTCAGTCACCACACGGTCAGGAATGCGAAAATGGAAGACAAGTCACAAGGTGAACTGTACAGTCCAAAAAAGTGCGCCCAACCAAAAGGTTGCGTCATTTCCAAAGGCCCCTATGTTCTAGCCAAAAGCCCAGATAACACTACACATAAGCAGATTGAATCACATAACAAACATGATTAAAAAAAAAACCTGTTCAATAATCCCCCTCGGGAGATATTAACCCTTGATTCCGAGAACCCAAGGAGCTTCACTGAGACCCTATTTTTTAAACTTAATAAGTCCCGCAGGATCGTACCTTACAGGAAACAATTAAGATACAGTACATTCAGATGAAGTAACATGAACCGATCTTACCGTAATCTACGCCGTGGAACAGGAACATTGCCCTTCAAGTATGACGAATAGTAGCAGCGCCTCCGCCATGGACTTGAGAAAAGAAAGCAGGCAGCAAAGCAAAGTTCGACAACGCCAATTGCTTGTGGAGCTGTTAATATGAGTCAGGATGGTTTTGCAGAAAGACTCTCCCTGCATCTCCGGACTCTAACTTTCATCCAGGCTCTCACTGAGAGGCTGACAGGATTACTTAAAACTCCCGTCCCATGTCGAAGAGTACTACCCTCCATAAGAGACAAAAACAAACTTCTGACACTTCTCTGCCAACCTCCTGGGACGAAAGGCAAAGAATGACTGGGGGCTGGGGTGTCTTTGTCTGGGGTGTCTTTGCCTCCTCCTGGTGTCCAGGTTCTTATTTCCCAAAAGTAATGAATGCAGCTGTGGACTCTTTCCATTTATGAAAATAATAATGTTTTCAAAAATAGAAATGCTAATAGTCTATTTATATCAATTAACAAATTGTAAAGTAAGTGAACAGAAGAAAAATCAAAATCAAGTCAATATTTGGTGTGACCACCCTATGCCTTCAAAACAGCATCAAATCTCCTAGGTACAGTTGCACACACTTTTTTTTAAATAACTCAGCAGGTAGGTTGTTTCAAACATTTTGGAGAACTAACCACAGTTCTTCTGTGGATTTAGGTAGCCTTATGTCTCCATGTAATTCCAGACAGACTCAATGATGTTGAGATCAGGGTTTAGTGGGGTTCATACCATCACTTCCAGGGCTCCTTGTTTTTGCTTTACGCTGAAGATAGTTCTTAATGATATGTTTGGGGTTATTGTTATGCTGCAGAATACATTTGGGGCCATTAAGATGCCTCCTTATTGCATGATGGATAAGTATCTGTCTGTACTTCTCAGCATTTAGTAGACCATAATTCTGACCAAATCCCCAACTCCATTTGCAGAAATGCAGCCCCAAGCATTCACTGCAGACACACATTCTTGTACCACTCTCCAGCCCTTTGGCGAATAAACTGCCTTCTGCTAGTTTGGAATTTTCCAAATTTTGACTCATCAGTCCAGAACACCTGCGGACATTATTCTGCACCCTAGTTCCCAGTTTCGTTCCTAGTTATGTTGCTTGCCCTTGTTTCCATGTGACAGTTATGAATTTTTGGCCACAAGCCTTCCATGTAGACCACTTCTGACCAGACTTCTCAGGACAGTAGATGGGTGTACCAAGGTCCCACTGGTTTCTGCCAATTTTAAGCTGATGGTACTTCTGGACATCTTCTGATTGCGAAAGGGAAGTAAGCATGATGTGTCTTGCACCTGTTTCCTTGACCGACCACTGCATCTACGGTCCTCAACGGAGCCCATTTCTTTCTGCTTCTTCAGAATAACTCAGACAGCACATTTGGAAACCTCTGCCTGCCTTAACATCTCTACTTGGGAGAGACCTTGCTAATGCAGTATAATAACATAGGGGTATATTTATCAAGCTCCGAATGGAGCTTGATGCCCTGTGTTTCTGGTGAGCCTTCAGACTCGCCAGAAACAGCAGTTATGAAGCAGCGGTCACAAAGACCGCTGCTCCATAACCTGTCCACCTGCTCTGAGCAGGCAGGCAGACATCGCCGGAAATCAACCCGATCGAGTACGATCGGATTGATTGACACCCCCTGCTGGAGGCCCATTGCTCTAACGTTTTAGAAATTGTATCATTGTTTGAATATAACTCTGTGTTTAACCCCTGAAAAAAAGATTAAACAAATAGTTAAAGGGACAGTCAACTCCAAAATTGTTATTGTTTAAAAAGATAGATAATCCCTTTATTAAACATTGCCCAGTTTTGCAGAACCAATACTGTTATATTAATATACTTTTCCCTTTGTGATTATCTTGTATCTAAGCCTCTTTTGAAAGCCCCCTGATTACATGACAATTTATTTATTATCTATTAACGTGCATTTTAGCCAATTAGTGCAGTGTCAGCCACAACTCCACAGGAGAGAGCATAATGTTATCTATATGGCCCACATGGATTAGCTGTCTCCTGTTGTGAAAAGCAAATAAAAAGCATGTGATTAGAGGCTGTTATTAGTGGCTTAGAAACAGGTATAAATTTAGAGGTTTAAATGTTATAAAGTGTAATAATATAACAATGTTGGTTGTGCAAAGCTGGGAATTGGGAAGTAAAGACATTATCTATCCTTTTTAAACAATAACTATTTTGGTGTTGACTGTCCCTTTAAAGTAACCTCCAGAGCAGCAATGTACTACTGTAACTTTGCTGAAAATATCTGGTAAGCAAATGACAAGAGGCATATGTGAGTAGCCACCAATCACCAGCTAGCTCCCAGCAGTGCATTGATGTCTACTTTTTGCTCTTCGACAAAGGATAACAAAAGAATAAAGTACATTTGATTATAAAGGTAAATTGAAAAGTCTCTTAATATATTATACTCTGTCTAAACTAGGACAGTTTTATTCAGCTTTCATGCCCCTTTAAAATAATATGAGGCGACATCAGTTGATTTTGCGCAACATAGAGAGATCTATGTCATGAACAATAAAGTGAAAATATATAGGGAGCACCCTATGAGGGCATAAAAATATAAGTTTTATAAATAGTAGCAGTTCAAGTTCATATTAAATCCAGGTCCAGGCTGCTCACTGTGAAGGGATATGGTCCAGCTCCCACAATCAGAAATCTGTAGATGATAAACATAGACAGGGGCACCACATAGCCTAGTATTGCCAGATAGTGTGAAAATTGATGTAAATATCAATATATACACTCACATGCAGTGTTGCACCTATGATAAATGGTGCACTAAATCTCTTAGTCACCAAGCAGACTGGTCTCCTGTTATACACCAACGATGCAAGCAGCAACCTCAGGTGATACCTCTCCAAATGGTAGACGTGCATTTTTATTTTCAGCTAAATCTTTGCTGATTCGGAAATTCGGATCAATCCTATTTTGCCCCTTTTATCATAGGTGCAACACCGCATGTGAGTGTATACATTGTTATTTACATCTATTTTCACATTATCTGGCAATACTAGGCTATGTGGCACCACTGTCTATGTTTATCATCTACAGATAGAGATGATATATATAGCAAGAAATGTCAGATCAATTGGGGTTCCCCCATACGTAATTATTCATTCTAATTAAGAAAGGTGTCCACAACAATTCTATAGTGGTGTGTAAATATCTTTTTTTTCTCTAGACCAATTATAATTATAAAGCTATGAAAAACATATGTTATATAAACTTTTACAGAGCTTGCAACTGTTACTTATTTTGCAGGATTGTCACAAGATGTGGCCCCTCTGTCCCTCCCACTGCTTCCACACATCAGGGGAGCGGACCACTAACCCCCCTGTGGCGAGGCATGAGGAGATACGGGAGAACCCACTGCCTAGCCTAACCAGCAACTAGACCACCGGATCACGGTCCCAGGTTGAATATGCAGTGGGATCCCCCCGCCCCCTCTAAGCCCGCCCGCGTGCCAGCCCCATTTTTACCGCCACCAAAGAAAAAACTTTCTTTCAGCCAGCCCTACCTACAGTGACCTTTCCTTACCTTCAACAGCTCCGCCACCATTGTCCGTATATCTTTTAAAAAACGCTTGTTCCCGACATCGTTCAGATGTACCCCGTATGCCTGAAACAACAACTCCTTCATTGCCGCGATCTCGGGGTGCTCTAATACCCTGCCCCCTATTGCCCTTATCGCTTCTGCTGCTGTCTGGTTCAGCTTCCTACATGACCTATACCCCGCTCTCTGAGTGTCTGTATTCCTCCAATATAGTCTCGATATTATGTTTGACCATATAATTGTTACCTGCGGCCATGCTACCTTAAACCAATTTAGCACCTCCTTTATTCTTTCCTCGAGCTCCCTTAATGGGTATGCTCCTATGTCATTGCCCCCCAAGTGTATAACCACCGCGTCGGGGCGCCCCCATCTCCTTCGGGCCTGCTGTACTGTCTCTACTAACTCCTCCCATTTCATCCCTCTTTTTCCTATCCATCTGATATTGGCTTCCCAAATGCACCCCCTCTTGCGATGCCGCTGCCCTAGCTCTTGCCCAGTATACATAAGAATGCACCACTACCCACACTTCCAGCGCTCCGCCTGAAAAACAAATAAAACCATGTGAAAACATTTCACAATTCGCATGTAACCGTCTTAAACCGTCATATTATTGTGCTTAATTGCTATTAAGCGGCCTTACTCCTTTCCCAACCTGATGTATGTTTTATATGCTTTGGATTTCCACCTCCCTAAGCGTTTTATCTGCTCTACTGAACACCCTCTCTCCACTGAGCTAGTTGCCGCCCTTATCCTAAAGGAATGTGGGGCGAACCTCCTATGTTCCCATCCCAGTTTATTTATTGTCATTTCCAACACCCTTCTAAACTGGAATATTGTTAAATTAGACCTGTCCCTATGCCTTAGAAACAATCGCCCTTGTCGTCTCTCTCTCGCCAATAATTCTCTTGCGCAATTGACCGGACATGTCACAGTCCCAGTTCTTTTCATATTGACCAATGCCCCTTTCCTTCCCTGTCTGTCTTTGATTTTCTTATCAATACCATAATGCAGTCATCGTATATTGCTACATCGCTCGCTTCTACCCCATTTGTCGCGTCCTGTTTGCTACTTGCAACTAGTCCCCCTATTCTTAATGCTCCCCAAAATGCCATTACGAACGACATTTTAAACAAACTCACTTCGCTTTTGTCCCTGCATACGTCCTTCAGGCAACCCACCATCCTTTTTAGCCTTTCCTCTGTTATTGGTTCCCTGCTATCCCTTTGTTTTTCTTCCCCCATCTGCCAGGCCTTACTTACTTTTCTAACAACAAATGCTTTTGCTAAGTCCTCTTTGCCTGTTAGCTTTGAAAACTATGATATGCCGGCCAATACTAATCCTAATTGTACCTTCTTCATTCCCCCAGTTTTTAAAGACCACAGCCATTCTAAGAACCTGACGCGCTCGTTTCCTGCTTTACTACCCTCAAACTGGCACCATTGATCCCAATGATTCCTGTATGTCTTCCATGTCTTTGGGGTCACTGATCTTTCAACCAAATTTTTTATGCCTTCTATTCGTTCCCAATCTGCCAGAGAGAGACAGGGCAAAATGCACCATCTTTTCGCGCCTAAGCCCCACCCCCTGATCGCGTCACTGCCCCGCCCACCGCCCGAACATGCGCCAAAGCCGCGCCCTGCCCGAGTGTCTGAGCCGCTGCCCCTGGGCCTTATCTTGTGCGCGCAACCCCTCTGCTGCCCACCTTCCATGCCTTTATTGAGCAAGCCCCTAAACACCTCGGGGACCCCCACACTCGCATCTGATTCCTCAGAAAATAGGGCTCCTTCGCTTTCGTCCCCTCTCATTGTGCCTTGCCTACCTGCTGCTACTGGGTGTTCTAGACTAACCAGGGGATCGCTTACCTTTGGTATCACTGTTTCCCTTCCTGTTGTTACCTGCGGTTCATCCATTACCTTAGCTACCTCGCCCTTCCTTACTGCTTGCTCCTGAATCCCTTCCCTGCTCAGCTCCTTTTCCATCCTCTTCAGATTCCCTCCTTCCGCTTTTCGAAATCACTTGCAAGAGATGAAGCATATACAGGTAGCCCTCAATTTACGCCGGGGTTAGGTTCCAGAAGGAATGGTTGTAAATTGAAACCGTTGTAAATTGAAACCCAGTTTATAATGGAAGTCAATGGGAAGTGAGGGAGTTAGGTTCCAGGCCCCTCTCAAAATTGTCATAAGTAACACTTAATACATTATTTTTAAAGCTTTGAAATGAAGACTTTAAATGCTAAACAGCATTATAAACCTAATAACATAATCACACAACACAGAATATATAATTTAACTAAGTTAAATGAACAAAAACATTTGCTAAACAGCATTATAAACCTAATAAAATAATCACACACAACAGACTTCACTTGCATTTTTCTGCAAACAGTTCTTTCTATGCATTCCAATCTGGACTGATTTATAGACAGGAAGATCTTGTTCCTTTGAAATCTGCTCGATAGCTCAGGTCTGGTTAAACTGATTAATTTCAGCTTGCTTGGCTTTGCTGCAACACAAGCAGACAGCTCCACCTACTGGCTATTTCACTCAATGCACTGCTTCTCAATGCTTTTCAATAGCAGTCACATTACTGGAAAAAAAGGTTGTTATTCTGAAACGGTGTAAATTGAACCGTTGAAAAACGAGGGCCATCTGTATGTAAAAATCTGACTTGAGCATCTCTATGTAAAAAAACAAAGTTCTTTTTACCTTAAAATTTCCACATCCATTGTAATGAGACTTTTAGCAACCAATCAGGATGTTTGTCCTGGGGCTTCCAAGGGAATGCACATCTAGCATGTGCACAATCACTTTATTATTAATAAGGAAGTTTACTATGAAATATCACAAGATTAGGGTGAAATACCACTATGCACTGCCTTACATAGGGGATGATTTATCATGTGGCTGGCGGACAGGATCCGCTGTAGCGATCATGTCCGCCAGACATCGATAAATGCTGACAGCATACGCTGTCTGCATTTATCATTGCACAAACATTTCACTAGAAATGCTTATGCAATGCCGCCCCCTGCAGATTTGCGGCCAATCAACCGCTAGCAGGTGCTGTCAATCAACACGATCGTATGCGATCAGGCTGATTGCTGACCGCCGCCTCAGAGGTAGTGGACGAGTTTAGGAGCAGCAGTCTTAAGAACGCTGCTTCTTAACTCCTGCTTCCTGCTTCCGGCAAGCCTGAAGGCTCGCACGGAAACGGAGGCATTGGGGCCGATACGAGGCTTGGTAAATCGGGCCCATAGAGAGCTCTGGATTTTGGTATATAAATATAGAGCTGTGTGTCAGGTGATTATTGCACATCATACACTTGTAATTAGACTTATGTCAACTTTTAAATGTTCCGCTTATTTTGCAAATGTTTTGTTTTCAAATCACTCACATATATTTTTTTTGCCCCTGGCATTAAATTGCTTGTTAAAGATACATGAAACACAAATATTTTCTTTCAAGATTCAGAAAAAGCATACAATTTTAAACAACTTATTTTCTTTTTTTCAATTTTCAATCACATATACATATATACAAAACAATTCCTCCTCTCAGATTCTCCTAATATTACAGGAAAGGCTTAGTCATTATATAATGGGGGAGTTCACCTCATATAACCGCATTCATAACATAATCGATTGATCAAAAAGGCTATAGAATATATTTCTGTATATCTATAGAATATGACTTGATCAATACGAGTCATTTTTTCATAAATAATTTTACTTCTTTTTCTTGTCTACCTCTGTTGCACATTGCTCTATTATTAAGCAGTCATATAATTTATTCTTTAAACCTGTAATTGAGGGAATTTTCTTAGAAATCCAGTTTCTCAGAATTAAATTTCTAGCTGTTAAAATCAATCCATTTCTTATTTCTAAAAAAAAAGATAATTATTTTTATATTTAACTGTATTGACTCTTCCATAATTTTTGGAAATCCAGAAACTGGTTAATTAAAGGGCAATACCAAAAATAATGCACCAATTCAGCCATTTCAGAGCTACACTTTACACATGAATCTACTACTCCATCTGTGTAACAGAGAGGGAATGAGATATATTTGATGTAGAATATTTAAATGAGACTCTCTTAGACTACTTTCTTTTGCTAATTTTCTGATTTCTAATATACTACATTATACTTATTAACCCCTATTCTGCCGTCCCGACACCGCCGCCACCTAAATAAAAGTTATTAACCCCTAATCTTCCGCTCCTGACACCGCCGCCACCTACATAAATTTATTAACCCCAATCCTGCCGCTCCCGGAGCCCACTGCAACTAAATAAATGTATTATCCCCTAAACCCCTGGTCTCCCACATCACTAGCACTTACTAAACCTATTAACCCCTAAACCGCCAGCCCCCCACATCGCCATAAACTAAATTAAACTATTAACCCCTAAACCTAACAACCCGCTAACTTTACATTAAATATTAACTCATCCCTATCTTATAATAAATTTAAACTTACCTTTAGATTTAAATTAAACTATATTAAACTAATAATTAATCTACCCTATTATCCTAAAATTACATTAAACTATATTAAACTATTAATTAACTTACCCTAACTATTATACTAAAATTACCTTAAACTATATTAAAATATTAATTAACCTACCCTAACTATTATACTAAATTTACATTAAACTATATAAAACTAATAATTAATCTACCCTATTAGACTAAATTACATTAAACTACAAATTAAATTAACTATATTATATATTTAAAAACCTAACCCTACTCAAATAATTTAAATCTACACTAAAAAATTACTAAGTTACAAAAAAGTAACAACTAAGTTACAAAAAATAACAAACACTAAGTTACAAAAAAAATAAATAACACTAAGTTACACAAAATAAAAAAGAAATTATCAAAGATTTAAACTAATTACACCTAATCTAAGGGCCCTATGAAAATAAAAAGCCCCCCAAAATAAAAAAAACCTAGCCTACAATAAACTACAAATAGCCCTTAAAAGGGCCTTTTGCGGGCATTGCCCCAAAGAAATCAGCTCTTTCACCTGCAAATAAAAAATTAAAATACCCCCCAACAGTAAAACCCACCACCCACACAACCAACCCCCCCAAATAAAACCCTAACTTAAAAAAACTAAGATCCCCATTGCCCTGAAAAGGTAATTTGTATGGGCATTGCCCTTAAAAGGGCATTTAGCGCTATTGCAGCCCAAACCCTAATCTAAAAATAAAACCGACCCAATACACCCTTAAAAAATCCTAACACTAACCCCTAATGATTCACTTACAGTTTTGAAGATCCGATATCCATCCTCCAAGAAGCCGGCAGAAGTCTTCATCCAAGTGGCCGGAGTCTTCATCCAAGCCCGCAGAAGTCTTCACCGGGACGGCATCTTCAATCTTCATCCATCCGGCACGGAGCGGCTCCATCTTCAAGACATCTGATGCGGAGCATCCTCTTCATTCAACGTTTTCTTCCCGAATGAAGGTTCCTTTAAATTACGTCATCCTAGATGGCATCCCTTAGATTGCGATTGGCTGAGTTCTATCAGCCAATTGGAATTAAGGTTGAAAAAATCCTATTGGCTGTTGCTATCAGCCAATAGGATTGAGCTTTCATCCTATTGGCTGATCCAATCAGCCTATAGGATTGAGCTCCATTCTATTGGCTGATTGGATCAGCCAATAGGATGAAAGCTCAATCCTATTGGCTGATTGCAACAGCCAAAAGGATTTTTTTAACCTTAATTCCGATTGGCTGATAGAATTCTATCAGCCAATCGGAATCTAAGGGACGCCATCTTGGATGACGTCATTTAAAGGAACCTTCATTCGGGAAGAAGACGTTGAACGAAGAGGATGCCCCATGTCGGATGTCTTGAAGATGGAGCCGCTCTGTGCCGGATGGATGAAGATAGAAGATGCCGTCTGGGTGAAGATTTCTGCTGGCTTGGATGAAGACTTCGGCCGCTTAGATGAAGACTTCTGCCGGCTTCTTGGAGCATGGATGTCGGATTTTCAAAACTGTAAGTGAATCTTCAGGGGTTAGTGTTAGGATTTTTTAAGGGTGTATTGGGTGGGTTTTATTTTTAGATTAGGGTTTGGGCTGCAATAGAGCTAAATGCCCTTTTAAGGACAATGCCCATACAAATGACCTTTTCAGGGCAATGGGGAGCTTAGGTTTTTTTAGTTAGGGTTTTATTTGGGGGGGTTGGTTGTGTGGGTGGTGGGTTTTACTGTTGGGGGAGGTATTTGTATTTTTTATTTACAGGTAAAAGAGCTGATTTCTTTGGGGCAATGCCCGCAAAAGGCCCTTTTAAGGGCTATTTGTAGTTTATTGTAGGCTAGGTTTTTTTTATTTTGGGGGGGGTTATTTTTATAGGGCCCTTAGATTAGGTGTAATTAGTTTCAATCTTTGATATTTTCTTTTTTCTTTTGTGTAACTTAGTGTTTATTTTTTTTGTAACTTAGTTGTTAGTTTTTTGTAACTTAGTAATTTTTTACTGTAGATTTAAATTATTTGAGTAGGGTTAGGTGTTTAAATATATAATATAGTTAATTTAATTTGTAGTTTAATGTAATTTAGTCTAATAGTTAGGGTAGATTAATTATTAGTTTAATATAGTTTAATGTAATTTTAACATAATACTTAGGGTAGGTTAAATAATAGTTAAATATAGTTTAATTTAATTTTAAAGGTAAGTTTAAATTTATTATAAGATAGGGATGAGGTAATATTTAATATAAAGTTAGCGGGTTGTTAGGTTTAGGGGTCCAGGAGCGGCGGGATAGGGGTTAAACAGTTTTGTATAGTGGCGGTGTTTAGTGACAGTATACAAATAAAGCTGTGAAAAAGCCGAATAGCAGCGAGATCGATGACTGTTAGTTAACAACAGTCCACTGCTCATCGCCCCGTACTTAGTGCGCGGCTTTTTGACAGCTTTTTTGTTAAATATGGAGAGCATATTCAGGTCCGCAGCCGCGATGTCAGGCGAGCCTATTAGTGCCGTCGAATGCAAGTAAGTTGACGGCTTGATAAGTAGTCCTTTTAGTGTCTATAAAACAATTGGAGCTGCCATGTTGTAACTTAGGTTACCTTCTCTGCTGTGACCAATTAGGGACAGTTATAAATAGGTCACTAGAGTGTGCAGCCAATGGCTGTGTGGAATATAACAGTGTTCTGCACTTCCATTTCTAACAGGAACTGAAAAGTTCACTATTTCATAATGGAATTACAGGAAAAGGAGACAAAATAAATAATGAAAGTATATTGCAGAGCTTTTTTTATAAATATGATTTATCATTTTATATTACCATCTCAAAGTATTTAATGTCCCTTTAATGCTATATTTTTGGTATGCTGAGCACCATCTTTCTCCATTTACAATCTGTACCATTTACTTATTGAATAATTCCCTCCCTTACTAATCCTTGCAAAAGTTATTTATCAAATGTTTCAACTGCAAATAAGCAAACAAATCTTTTTGTTGTAGCAAGAATTCAACTCTTAAAGGGACACTGAACCCAATTTTTTTTCTTTCATAATTCTGATAGAGCATGCAATTTTAAGCAACTTTCTAATTTACTCCTATTATCAATTTTTCTTTATTCTCTTGCTTTCTTTATTTGAAAAAGAAGGCATCTAAGCTAAGGAGCCAGCCAATTTTTGGTTCAGAACCATGGACAGCACTTGTTTATTGGTGCTGTCCAATCAGCAAGGACAACCCAGGTTGTGAACCAAAAATGGGCCGGCTTCTAAACTTACATTCTTGCTTTTCAAATAAAGATAGCAAGAGAATGAAGAAAAATTGATAATAGGAGTAAATTAGAAAGTTGCTTAAAATCGCATGCTCTATCTGAATCATGAAATAAAAAAAACTGGGGTCAGTGTCCCTTTAAGGTTTCAAAGGATTTCACTATCATTATATTATCAGCCATTTCCATACATTGGGAGATATAAATCAGCCCTGTTCTCTTCCATCTGTGAAAGACTTCTGCTTTTAACCCTTGTTCAAATAATGGGTCTCCTGTTATAGTTAGTTAATTAGATTTTGAAATTAATTCCCAGTCTACTACACAATAACTACCAAGCTTGAATCACATTATATATTACCTGCGTTCTCCTTATCTCAGAGGTGATCTTTTTTTTCTGTGCTGGCTATCCTGTGTATTGTGTTCTATATTTCTCCATTGCACCCAGACATGTCTTTGGTTAACAGCCTTAGTCCCAAGATGTAGGCCCAGCTTTCTGAAAGTGCTAGGGGAGCACTCAGAGTTTTGCTAGGGGCATGGGATGTACCAGTCCAGTTTGAGAGCACAATCCACTTCTGTGTTTTTTTTTATAAAACTAGGAAGTTATAAATTGTTTTGACATCCTTATTTGTATCTCAGTTTGTTTGGTTAAAAGCTAGTATGTATGGCTATAGGTTAGTTAGCCCCCTCCTGTATGCCCTGCTCCTTGTATGTTCCTGTAGGTCTTAAAATTCAGTGTGTCCTTTATGAAAAATAACACTATATATATATATATATATATATATATATATATATATATATATATATATATATATATATATATATATACTCACCGGCCACTTTATTAGGTACACCTGTTCAATTGCTTGGTAACACAAATTGCTAATCAGCCAATCACATGGCAGCAACTCAATGCATTTAGACATCTAGGCCTGGTGAAGACGACTTTCTGAAGTTCAAACCGAGCATCAGAATGGGGAAGTAAAGGGATTTAAGTGACTTTGAACATGGCATGGTTGTTGGTGCCAGACTGGCTGGTCTGAGTATTTTAATAACTGCTGATCTACTGGGATTTTCACGCACAACCATCTCTAGGGTTTACAGAGAATGGTCCGAAAAAGAGAAAATATCCAGTGAGCAGCAGTTGTGTTGATGAAAATGCCTTATTGATGTCAGAGATCAGAAGAGAATGGGCAGACTGGTTCGAGACGATAGAAAGGCAACAGTAACTCAAATAACCAAGGTATGCAGAATACCATCTCTGAACGCACAACACGTCGAACATTGATACAGATGTGCTACAGCAACAGAAGACCACACCGGGTGACACTCCTGTCAGCTAAGAACAGAAGACTGAGGCTACAATTTACACAGGCTCACCAAAACTGGACAAAAGAAGATTGGAAAAACGTTGCCTGGTCTGATGAATCTCAATTTCAGCTGTGAAATTCAGATAGTAGGGTCAGAATTTGGCGTAAACAACATGAAAGCCTGGATCCATCCTGCCTCGAATCAATGATTCAGGCTCGTGGTGCTGGTGTAATGGTGTGGGGGATATTTTCTTGGCACACTTTGGGCCCCTTAGTACCAATTGAGCATCATTTAAACGCCACAACCTACCTGAGTATTGTTTTTGACCATGTCCATCCCTTTATGACTACAGCATACCCATCTTCTTATGGTTACTTCCAGCAGGATAATGCACCATGTCACCAAGCTCAAATCATCTCAAACTGGTTTCTTGAACATGACAATGAGTTCACTTTACTCCAATGGCCTCCACAGTCACCAGATCGCAATCCAATAGAGCACCTTTGGGATGTGAGGGAACGGGAGATTCACATCATGGATGTGCAGCCGACAAATCTGCAGCAACTGCGTCATGCTATCATATCAATATGGACCAAAATCTATGCCACAAGAATTAAGGCAGTTCTGAAGGCAAAAGGGGGTCCAACCCAGTACTAGCAAGGTGTACCTAATAAAGTGGCCAGTGAGTGTATATATACCCCCTCATGCCCTGCCCAATGGACAAGCCTATGGGGTCAATTTATTAATGTGCGAGCGGACATGATACGATGTAGCGTATCATGTCTGTCTGCTGCACATGTCTGTCTGCTGGTGCAATGCTGCCCCCTGCAGATTTGCGGCCAATTGGCCGCTAGCAGGGGGTGTCAATCAACCCGATCGTATTCGATCGGGTTGATTTCTGTCCGCCGCCTCAGAGCAGGCGAACAGGTTATGGAGCAGCGGTCTGTTTCCAGCTATGTCTTGACATAGCACCTGGAGCTATCACCATTTGAACAAAAGCTTTATTTAACTCTTCATTTTATTCTTTTAAAGGGCCATTGTAGTAGAGAATAGCATACCATATTTCATTAGAGCATGTCATTTTAGAGCTAGCAACCCTTAAATTCTGTGTTTAACCCCAGCAAACTGCTGGTGAGCCAATCAACAGTGGAAGTTGCAAAACTGCTGATTGGGTTATCAATCATTTCTGCTCAGGACCAACAGTCCTCTGTGGCTCCTGAGTGGTACTTTACAACTATACATTTAACCCCATTTGCAGGGAAGATGTAGGGTCATAAGTGCTAAAATGAAATGCTCAAATAAATATGAGCGTGCATTTTTTTCTAATGGCCATTTAATCTAAATGCATGCATTTGTGTGAGTTCTAGAGTAGCTACTCTGTGTGTTGTGTTTGATATATTTAACAAGACGGACAAGGTTGAGCATATTGCCAATGAGTTACTTTAGCAAATAAACATTGATAAATAGTGTAAGTGCACTTTCAATATGAAATATACACATCATTGTTTCACCTGCTATCAGATTTATTTTTCTTCCACTAATTATTTATTCAAGTCGAGTTTTAAAGTGTCAAATTTTCTTTGCCTGTCACAGATTTTTCTTCAGTTTGTTTATGTTTTACATTATGCTGAACAGCTCCTGAGCATCCCGATAGCTTGAAGTGTCTTGGAGTGGTGTACATTTCCACAGCTTTCGTTAACAGAAGATTGCAGATTCTAAGACATTTGGCAAAACGCCCAGAACACTGGCATCCTCCCTGAAAGCTGCCTCTGTGCTCCTGGTTATTCCTTCCCTTCTGAACACATTCCAGGAAATCAGAAGTATTTATTTTCTTCCATTATTATAACAATTTTGCATTATGTTTTTCAAATATAGGATGAACTGATAATCTAACCTGGGCCTAGCAATGTAACCATAGGTTTTAGTGTGATTAATATTTCTACCTACACTGAAGATCTGTACTACAGAATTATCTAATAAATGGTACAGGACAGATAAAAATACGCATTTTATTGTATTACAAAAACTTAGCTCAACTCATTTGGGATATATAAGACAGGAAGAATGAGCATTATTAATAGGAAATGTGTTAATATTACAATGCTTAGCCTATCTAGAGTGGAGGAAACTCACCTTTGAGGGGATGTTGTGAGTTTATTCTGTAGTAGAAAAATACTCACAGGGAGTCAGGTGCCGGTTAAAGATTATTGGTGATATTATATGCATATGGAAAAAAGATAAATGTACCTTAAAGGGACAGTCTACTCCAGAATTTATAATGTTTAAAATGATAGATAATCTCATTCCCTTTATTAGCTATTCCCCAGTTTTGCATAACCAACATGGTTATATTACTATACTTTTTACCTCTGTGATTATCTTGTATCTAAGCCTCTGCAGACTGCTCCCTTATTTCAGTATTTTTTTTAAAGATTTGGATTTTAGTAAATCAGTGCTGACTCATTGGTAACTCCACGGGAGTGAGCACAATGTTATCCATATGGCACATATGAACTAGCGTTGTAAAGCTGCGAAAAAACTGTCAAAATGCGCTGAGAAATTAGCATATGAGTCTACCTTGGTTTAGCAGAATCCAAAAGAAAATGTTGCACTCTGAAGTGTGGAAGCGAAAAAACCTTTATTAGGCAAACAGCAAAGTTTCGGGGCACCTGCCCCTTTGTCAAGCTACAAGTATAGTGCACATACAAACAATATATAGCAATACTAATTAAAACAAGGACCACTGGGAACACACATGATGGGCGGGGTTATAAACAATCTCACATGAGAGACTTAAACAGCAAATTTAACCCTATAGTGCCATTTTTAATGTGTCCCAAAAGGGCCTAGGTTTAAAAACACTATGAAAAGGAAGCAAAAGATTTTTGTACAGCCAAATAATGCATATCACTTTCTTGTATAGGGATATGGTCTAGTTTTTAAAAAATTTGTTATGATAACTGTGTATTATAACTAAGCTAATCTAAATAGAAAAATCTGAAAAATTACAGTCTGGTATCCTCAAAAAAATCAAGAGAAGGGATACGATGAAGTGACACTAGAACAAGAAAGATGAAAAATAAGCAATATTGATAGATTATTATTAAAGGTTAAATCTTTAAATAATAACAAGAATTTTCAATGTCAATGTTTCAATACCACATATGGCATGCTATTTAGCACTCCCACCTGAGCGTAAACTTCGCTAGAAGTAATCTTTTTGCGCGCATCAGGTTGTGCACTTTGCGATATTGAGAATTTAGCGATGTTGAGCAGACATGATTCGCTATAGCGAATCATGTCTGTTCGATATATGAAAAATCAACTCTATAAAGATACATTGCTAAGTGCATTGTAGCCCTTTGCAGTTAGGTAGATGAAAACTTTTAAAGCATATTTATGCAATATTCATATTTTCATGTTGGGTAAGCGCATTTTATAGTATGTGATCAAATATGTGCATTTTACAGAATGCGATTGGGTGTGTGCATATTACAAACAAACTTGTTAATGAACATTGGAATATGAAATATTCCTATTTTAATGTCGGGTTAGCGCTAATGAAAATATGTGATAGTGTTTGCACAAGAGTCGGGTGTTTTTTCCCCACTATTTTTTCTCCATTGATTTCTATGGAGGCATATGTAAACGCGCACGCGATATTGTAAGTTTCGATTTTTGCACTAGTCGGGTTACCGCTAGCAAAAAATATTTTTTTTTTAACTTGTAATACCAGCGCAACCCGACAAGCGCAAAAGCGAAAATGCAGCATATCGCTCCACTTGTAATCAAGCCTAAAACGTAATATACTATTATAAACTAGATTTCTCAAAACTAGGATTTTGGAACACATTGATAAAAAAATATGGCCATGAGTATCATGGAATGTCTTTACACTGCAATAATTGGACAAAGTATGACAAAAAAAACTTTATGGATGGGTATAGAGTAGGTCTCAACACTTTGGAGAGGGTGTAATATCAGAAGAGAATTAGATAGAAGGGAACTTTAGTGGATTCACACACTATAAAGATTTGGCGATTGGGGATTAAATAAAAATGTTAAAATTGCAGCATTCATTTGATATATATTTAGCTTCACAGGTGGCCGTTTAGCATCAATAGGTATCTTAGTTTATAGATTAACTATTATTATGTGGTATTTATTATTGCACTAAAATGAGGGGTGCGGTGCTAACTTGCACGTTATTGTCACCGCTCACTTACCTGCAGTGCTGGTATTACAGGTTTTTACAAACCCGGCGTTAAAAGGCAAGAAGTGAGTGTAGAGCAAAATTGTGCTCCATACAGCACTCCAATACCAGCGCTGCTTAAGTCAGCGGTGAGCTGGTTGTACGTGCTCGTGCACGATTTCCCCATAGACATCAATGGGGAGAGCCAGCTGAAAATAAGTCTAACACCTGCAATAAAGCAGCGTAAAGCTCAGTAACCAAACCCCATTGATTCCTATGGGGAAACTAAATTTATGTTTACACCCTAACATGAACCCCGAGTCTAAACACCCCTAATCTTACACTTATTAACCCATAATCTGCCACCCCGACATCGCTGATACCTACATTATACTTATTAACCCCTAATCTGCCGCCCCGGACATCGCCGCCACTATAATAAACATATTAACCCCTAAACCGCCGCACTCATGCATTGCAAACACTAGTTAAATATTATTAACCCCTAATCTGTCGCCCCTAACATCGCCGCCACCTACCTACATTTATTAATCCCCAAATCTGCCACCCCCCAACGTCGCCGCCACTATACTATACTGATTGTAACAGCCAATAGAATGCAAGCTCAATCCTATTGGCTGATTGGATCAGCCAATAAGATTGAAGTTCAATCCTATTGGCTTATTGAATCAGCCAATAGGATTTTTTCAACCTTAATTCAGATTGGCTGATAGTATTCTATCAGCCAATCGGAATCTAAGGGACGCCATCTTGGATGACGTCATTTAAAGGAACCTTCATTGTAGAAGAAGCCGTTGATTGAAGAGGATGCTCCATGCCGGATGTCTCGAAGATGGAGCCGCTCCGCGTCAGAAGGATGAAGATAGAAGATGCCGTCTGAGTGAAGACTTCTGCCCGTCTGGAGGACCACTTCTGCCGGCTTGGATGAAGACTTCTCCTGGCTTCGTTGAGGACTTCTCCTGGCATCATTGAGGATGGATGTCAAAACTGTAAGTGGATCTTCGGGGGTTAGTGTTACGATTTTTGAATGGTGTATTGGGTGGGTTTTATTTTTAGATTAGGAGTTTGGGCTGCAATAGAGCTAAATGCCCTTTTAAGGGCAATGCCCATCCAAATGCCTTTTTCAGGGCAATGGAGAGCTTAGATTTTTTTTAGTTAGGATTTTATTTGGAGGGTTTGTTGTGTGGGTGGTGGGTTTTACTGTTGGGGTGGTTGTTTGTATTTTTTTTTACAGGTAAAAGAGCTGATTTCTTTGGGGCAATGCCCTGCAAAAGGCCCTTTTAATGTCTATTGGTAGTTTAGTTTAGGCTAGTTTTTTTATTTTGGGTGGGCTTTTATTTATTTTGATAGGGCTATTAGATTAGGTGTAATTAATTTAAAGATCTTGTAATTTGTTTTTTATTTTCTGTAATTTAGTGGGGGTTTTTTTTGTAATTTAGCTAATTGTATTGAATTTAGTTAATTGTATTTAATTTAGGGAATTTATTTAATTGTAGGGTTACGTTAGGTGTTAGTGTAAGACAGGTTAGGTTTTATTTTACAGGTCAATTTGTATTTGTTTTAGCTAGGTAGTTAGTAAATAGTTAATAACTATTTAGTAACTATTCTACCTAGTTAAAATAAATACAAACTTGCCTGTAAAATAAAAATAAACCCTAAGCTAGATACAATGTAACTATTAGTTATATTGTAGCTATCTTAGGGTTTATTTTACAAGTAAGTATTTAGTTTTAAAAAGGAATTATTTAGTTATTAATTGTAGGTTTTCTTTAGATTTCTTTTAATTATATTTAAGTTAGGGGGTGTTAGGGTTAGGGTTATACTTAGGTTTAGGGGTTAATAAATTTAGTATAGTGGCGGCAACGTTGGGTCCGGCAGATTAAGGGTTAATAAATGAAGGTAGGTGGCGGTGATGTTAGGGGCGGCAGATTAGGGGTTAATAATATTTAACTAGTGTTTGCGATGTGGGAGTGCGGCGGTTTAGGGGTTAATATGTTTATTCTAGTGGCAGCGATGTCCGGAGCGGCAGATAAGGGTTTAATATTTTTATTATAGTGTTTGTGATGCGGGAGGGCCTCGGTTTAGGGGTTAATAGGTAGTTTATGGGTATAGTATAGTGTACTTTTTAGCACTTTAGTTATGAGTTTTATGCTACAGCGTTGTAGTGTAAAACTCATAACTACTGACTTTAGAATGCGTTACGAATCTTGACGGTATAGGCTGTACCGCTCACTTTTTGGCCTCCCAGGACAAGCTTGTAATACCGGCGCAATGGAAGTCCCATAGAAAATAGACTATATGCAAATTGCGTAAGTTGATTTGCGGTAAGGCCAAAAAAGTGGGCGGTGCCCCTAAATCTGCAAGACTCGTAATAGCTGCACTGCAACAAGGCCCGGAAAAGTACTATTCCTATTGGCCTTTGGAAACCATGTGTCACCTTTAAAACAAAGATCTGATTTGGAACAATAATGTGAGGACTACCTGAAAGGGAACATAAAATTTACTTTTAATATGAAATTTGATTTGTTCTCATGGTATTGTGTGTTAAAGCAATACCTAGATAGGTCGTGTGCACATGTAGGGAGGGAGCACTGCGTGGCAAGAAAAAGAGCTGCCATCTAGTGCTCTTGCAAATGTATAACATTCTTTTAAAATTGCTGCGACACGTGCACACTCCTGAGATTATCTCCCTGCTTTTCCATCGAGAGAGATACCAAGAGAAGGAAGATAAATTAATTATAAATGGAAAGTTGTTTAAAATTCTATTTGCATCATGAAAGAAAAATGTTGGGTTTTGAGTCCCTTTCACTTATGCAAAGGTGTTAATCACATGGTTAAAACCTGTTTCTGAGCAGCACTACTGGGACCTAGCTGAACATATCTGATAAGCCAATGACGAGAGGAATATATGTGTAGTCATCAATCACAGCTCTCAGTGGTGCATTGCGCTATTTGAGTTTCATGTCCCTTTAAAGCACACATATCAGTGGGATTTACTGTATTCTTCTCAATGATAAATTTAAAGGGACACAAAACCCACATTTTTTCTTTCATGATTCAAATAGAGCATGCCGTTTTAAATAACTTTCCAATTTACTTCTATTATGAATTTTGCTTATTCTCATGATATCCTTTATTGAAGGAGCAGCAATGCACTACTGGAATCTTGCTGACCCTCGCCGGTAAGCCAATGATTGTGCAGCCACCAATCAGCAGCTAGCACCCAGCTCTAGAGCCAACCTAGTTATGCTTTTCAACAAAGGGCACAAAGCGAATAAGGCAAATTAGATAATAGAAGTAAAATGGAAAGTTGTTAAAAATTACATGTGAGAAAAAATGTGGGTTTCATATCCCTTTTTCTGCTCCAAATGAGTTTTTATCATTGGCTTACTATAATTCTCAAATCAAATTATTGAAAGGAATTTCACGTTTTAATAGTAAGATCAATAAATATATACAATTGAATTACCCTGTTAAAGTGACTGTCATCAATACCTCATGATTTAGATGCTAATGGGTTTTTCAAGAAGAAATGTGTTGCTGTGTTTTTGTGTTGCTGTGTTTTTGTGTTGCTGTGTTTTCCCTTAGATAAGCCAGAACCCCTAATAAAGAGTTTCTAAGTTTCACTTGACCAAATGTTATTGCATATCTATTGATGCATCAAGAAAGTAAAAATGTCAGCACAAGAGACAAAAAGCAGTGCCTCTACCCAGAGCATAAAGTCGATCAGAGGACACTAGTACAACATGCTTTTAACCATATACTGACACTAGATGATGAAAATATGACAACCATGTAATATTTGGTACCAAACTAATTCTCATGATATCACTGGGAAATTGCTTATATAGGTGTATGTGCTGGATATGTAAAACAGAAGTTATAAGGTGTTCTATAATTTCAGCCAAAGACTCTGAACTTTATGACATGAGGGGATATTTCTAGAAAAAGAGGGGAGTCTGTAATTCTGGCCCCACTGTAAGAGGTTAGGTCAAGAAATTTGATATCAGAGAAACAGGTATAACATTTTGTGTTTAACAATACATGTTGTTCATTCTTCATGGGAGGCTGAATACTATAGAGTGAGTTACCATCTTTTCCTGACATCTCCCTGGCACAGACAACTAAAGCTAGTAAAGTATAAGGTTTCTGTTCTTTCTCCTTTTTATTTTAAAACTATTTGCTTGTGTATAATTATACTTAATAACATCTTTTTATTAATAATGCACTGTGTAACTTTTTTGGCATAATAAATATTCAATTATTAAGTTTTGGCCTTTGTCTAATATTTGAACCACGTTTCTGAAAGAGACTGGTAGCATTTATACTGATTTTAGGTTATTTTTTGGTTAATTGTATTCTGAGATTTAATTTTCTGGGTTTTCCTTAAGATTTCCCATATAATTAATCTTATGTGGTGGCAGCTTAGAGATAGTTTTAGTGTGAGTGGCATTAAAGGGGAGTGTGGGCATTTTTTCTAAGTCCGGAACAGACTAGAGAGTGTTGTTAACCCTTGCACCCACTGAACTAAGTCACAGGCTTGCCTGAGTGGCTAGACTTTGACAGATTAGTTAAAGTGGAAAGGGTATGTTAACCCTTTCTGTGCCAAACAAGTGACTGGTGCAGGGTTAGTTAACCCTGGTTGTCACAAGGACCTTAAACTCAAAATTAAACTTCCATGATTCAGATAGAGCATGCAGTTTTAAGAGCCTTTTGAATTTACTTCTATTATCAAATTGTCTACATATGAACAATTTCTAAGGCATCAGCTAAAACTGAGCATGTGCAAGAGTTCGTGATTGGCTGATCACTGTCACATGATATAGTGGGCCAGAAATGTAAGTAAATTTAGAAATTTGTCAGAAAAAAATTTGTTCATGTAAAAATTCTGATTAAAGTGATGGTAAATTCAACAAGATTGTTTATCAGCAATTCGATCTAACTGCAAAAATGAGTATGAGTTTCATTCATCAAATTTTTTAAAAACCAACTTACTGGTTTAATCTAAACAAAACTGCTCCGATTTTATTGTGTGTTCTGGCTGCCCCGCCACTAAGTGCCTTTTTTTTTTTTTATTACGTTGGGCAATCACAATATTTTGGCATGTTTTCCTTTGGGGGGGAAAACTGATCTTTAGCGCATGTGTTAGCAAAGTCATTGTTGTTCTGATCATTCAAGGAATTCATGAGCATATGGATCTCCCATAAATCAGGGAAGGATACAGGGGGCAGAGCTAATGAATGCCGGAATGAATAAAAGAAGAACAAATTATATAAATATATAGATGTATTTAAAAATGTAAACTTAGCAACTATGTCACTGATCATCTATATTATCATAATCTGTGAATTTAAACCGTAAAAATTATCATCACTTTAAGCTTATGAATTTTAAGACTTTGGAAGTACTCCTCAATATGTGCACAGTGATGCCCGAATTTCTTTTAAATAAACTTTTTTTCAATGAAAATATTACTTTTTAAAGCCGCTCTATTACCTGTGCTCTGGCCACTTCTGTCTGAGAATTTCTATAATCTCAATTTGACAGACAGGTGCATCGTCCAATAGGGACTGCACCATATGCCCTATGTCAGTCTAGTACATGCACGCTCCCACGCTGCTGATTTAAAGCAGTATTGCTAGAACTAAAACTGTACAAATGCAGTTTTAGATCCAATCTCGCTGCTTGTAGTGAACAGTGAATCGCTACTAACAGGAAGATTCACTTTTCACTATAAGTAGAGGTGAGATCAATGCTAATACTGCATTTTAAAACTAAATAGTATTGGAGTAAAATCGCTTATTGGCTCACAAAGGTGGTTAAACGTAAAGTAACATTAAAAGCTCAGCAGATTCTCTTACTTATGCAGGGGGAACCTTCTACTAAATATGACATTTTTATTAACATGCAGCCAGATTACGAGTTTTGAGCGCTATAGGGAAATTTACAACCGCAACATTTTTGCCGATATTTCACCTCCCTATAGCGCTGCTATTACAGGTTTTAAAAAAGCAGGCTTGTGTGGGCGATATGGTGGTGTTGAGCTCCATACCGCACCGAAATCAAGCGCTGCTTTGACGTGCTCATGCACGATTTCCCTGTAGACATCAATGGGGAGAGCAGGCAAAAAAAAGCCTAACACCTGCGATCGTGGAAAGAAAAGCTCCGGAACGCAGCCCCATTGATGTCTATAGGGAAAAGAAAAAGTTACGTTTAAACCTAACACCCTAACATAAACCCCGAGTCTAAACACCCCTAATCTGCTGCCCCTAACATCGCCGCCACCTACATTACAGTTATTAACCCCTAATCTGCTTCCCCATTTCATCACCAACACTTAAATTACACTTATTAACCCCTAATCTGCCGCCCCAATGTCGCCGCCACTATACTAAAGTTATTAACCCCTAAACCTAACCCTAACGTTACCCTAAACCTAAGTCTAACCCTAACCATAACACCCCTAACTTAAATATAATTAAAATAAAACTAAATAAACCTTACAATTATTAACTAAATAATTCCTATTTAAAAATAAATACATACTTACCTGTAAAAAAAAACTAACGCCTAGATTTAGAGTTTTGCGTTAGCCGTCAAAACCAGCGTTAGGGGCTCCTAACGCTGGTTTTGGGCTACCGCTGGTATTTAGAGTCAGTCAGGAAAGGGTCTAACGCTCACTTTGCAGCCGCAACTTTTCCATACCGCAGATCTCCCTACGCCATTTGCGTATCCTATCTTTTCAATGGGATCTTTCTAACGCCGGTATTTAGAGTCTTGGCTGAAGTGAGCGTTAGAAATCTAAAGACAAGACTCCAGCCGCAGGAAAAAGTCAGGAGTCAAGAGCTTTATGGGCTAACACCGGTTCATAAAGCTCTTAACTACTGTGCTCTAAAGTACACTAACACCCATAAACTACCTATGTACCCCTAAACCGAGGCCCCCCCCACATTGCCGCCACTCTAATACATTTTTTTAACCCATAATCTGCCAACCGCACACCGCCGCCACCTACATTATCCCTATGTACCCCTAATCTGCTGCCCCTAACACCGCCGACCCCTATATTATATTTATTAACCCCTAATCTGCCGCTCCCAACGTCGCCGCCACCTACCTACAATTATTAACCCCTAATCTGCCGACCGGACTTCACCGCTACTATAATAAAGTTATTAACCCCTAATCCGCCTCACTCCCGCCTCAATAACCCTATAATAAATAGTATTAACCCCTAATCTGCCCTCCCTAACATCACCGACACCTAACTTCAAGTATTAACCCCTAATCTGCCGACCGGACCTCACCGCTACTCTAATAAATTTATTAACCCCTAAAGCTAAGTCTAACCCTAACACTAACACCCCCCTAAGTTAAATATAATTTTTATCTAACAAAATAAATTATTTCTTATTAAATAAATTATTCCTATTTAAAGCTAAATACTTACCTGTAAAATAAACCCTAATATAGCTACAATATAACAAATGATTATATTGTAGCTATTTTAGGATTAATATTTATTTTACAGGCAACTTTGTATTTATTTTAACCAGGTACAATAGCTATTAAATAGTTAATAACTATTTAATAGCTACCAAGTTAAAATAATTACAAAATTACCTGTAAAATAAATCCTAACCTAAACCTAACACTATCAATAAATTAATTTAATAAACAACCTACAATTATCTACAATTAAACCTAACACTACACTATCAATAAATTAATTACATACAAATACCTACAAATAAATACAATTAAATAAACTAACTAAAGTACAAAAAATAAAAAAATAACTAAGTTACAAAAAATAAAAAAATAATTTACAAACATTAGAAAAAGATTACAACAATTTTAAGCTAATTACACCTACTCTAAGCCCCCTAATAAAATAACAAAGCCCCCCAAAATAAAAAAATGCCCTACCCTATTCTAAAATAAAAATAGAAAAGCTCTTTTACCTTACCAGCCCTTAAAAGGGCCTTTTGCGGGGCATGCCCCAAAGAATTCTGCTCTTTTGCCTGTAAAAAAAACATACAATACCCCCCCCCCAACATTACAACCCACCACCCACATACCCCTAATCTAACCCAAACCCCCCTTAAATAAACCTAACACTAAGCCCCTGAAGATCTTCCTACCTTATCTTCACCACGCCGGGTATCACCGATCTGTCCACAAGAGGCTCCGAAGTCTTCATCCAAGCCCAAGCTGGGTCTGAAGAGGTCCATCATCGGGCTGAAGTCTTGATCCAAGCACGGGCTGAAGAGGTCCATCATCCGGCTGAAGTCTTCTATCAAGCGGCATCTTCAATCTTCTTTCTTCCGTATCCATCTTCATCCCTCCGACGCGGAACATCCATCCTGGCCGACGACTTCCCGATGAATGACGGTTCCTTTAAGGGACGTCATCCAAGATGGCGTCCCTCGAATTCCGATTGGCTGATAGGATTCTATCAGCCAATCGGAATTAAGGTAGGAAAATTCTGATTGGCTGATGGAATCAGCCAATCAGATTCAAGTTCAATCCGATTGGCTGATTGGATGAGCCAATCGGATTGAACTTGAATCTGATTGGCTGATTCCATCAGCCAATCAGAATTTTCCTACCTTAATTCCGATTGGCTGATAGAATCCTATCAGCCAATCGGAATTCGAGGGACGCAATCTTGGATGACATCATTTAAAGGAACCGTCATTCGTCGGGAAGTCGTCGGCCAGGATGGATGTTCCGCGTTGGCGGGATGAAGATGGATCCGGAAGAAAGAAGATTGAAGATGCCGCTTGATAGAAGACTTCAGCCGGATGATGGACCTCTTCAGCCGGATGATGGACCTCTTCAGCCCGATGATGGACCTCTTCAGCCCGATGATGGATCTCTTCAGCCGGATGATGGATCTCTTCAGCCCGATGATGGACATCTTCAGTCCCCGCTTGGGCTTGGATGAAGACTTCGGAGCCTCCTCTGGACGGATCGGTGATACCCGGCATGGTGAAGATAAGGTAGGAAGATCTTCAGGGGCTTAGTGTTAGGTTTATTTAAGGGGGGTTTGGGTTAGATTAGGGGTATGTGGGTGGTGGGTTGTAATGTTGTGGGGGGTATTGTATGGGTTTTTTTTACAGGCAAAAGAGCAGAATTCTTTGGGGCATGCCCCGCAAAAGCGCCTTTTAAGGGCTGGTAAGGTAAAAGAGCTTTTCTATTTTTATTTTAGAATAGGGTAGGGCATTTTTTTATTTTGGGGGGCTTTGTTATTTTATTAGGGGGCTTAGAGTAGGTGTAATTAGCTTTAAATTGTAATATTTTTGTAATGTTTGTAAATTATTTTTTTATTTTTTGTAACTTAGTTCTTTTTTTATTTTTTGTACTTTAGTTAGTTTATTTAATTGTATTTATTTGTAGGTATTTGTATGTAATTTATTTATTGATAGTGTAGTGTTAGGTTTAATTGTAGATAGGTTTAATTAATTTATTGATAGTGTAGTTTTAGGTTTAATTGTAACTTAGGTTAGGATTTATTTTACAGGTAATTTTGTAATTATTTTATCTAGGTAGCTATTAAATAGTTATTAACTATTTAATAGCTATTGTACCTGGTTAAAATAAATACAAAGTTACCTGTAAAATAAATATAAATCCTAAAATAGCTACAATATAATTATTATTTATATTGTAGCTATATTAGGGTTTATTTTACAGGAAAGTATTTAGCTTTAAATAGGAATAATTTATTTAAAAAGAGTTAATTTATTTCGTTAGATAAAAAAATATATTTAACTTAGGGGGGTGTTAGTGTTAGGGTTAGACTTAGCTTTAGGGGTTAATACATTTATTAGAGTAGCGGTGAGGTCCGGTCGGCAGATTAGGGGTTAATACTTGAAGTTAGGTGTTGGTGATGTTAGGGAGGGAAGATTAGGGGTTAATACTATTTATTATAGGGTTATTGAGGCGGGAGTGAGGCGGATTAGGGGTTAATAACTTCATTATAGTAGCGGTGAGGTACGGTCAGCAGATTAGGGGTTAATAAGTGTAGATAGGTGGCGGCGACGTTGGGGGCGGCAGATTAGGGGTTAATTAAATATAATATAGGGGTCGGCGGTGTTAGGGGCAGCAGATTAGGGGTATATAGGGATAACTTAGGTTGCGGCGGTGTACGGAGTGGCAGATTAGGGGTTAATAGTATAATGCAGGGGTCAGCGATAGCGGGGGCGGCAGATTAGGGGTTAATAAGTGTAAGGCTAGGGGTGTTTAGACTCGGGGTACATGTTAGGGTGTTAGGTGCAGATTTAGGAAGTGTTTCCCCATAGGAAACAATGGGGCTGCGTTAGGAGCTGAACGCGGCTTTTTTGCAGGTGCTAGGGTTTTTTTTAGCTCAAACTGCCCCATTGTTTCCTATGGGGGAATCGTGCACGAGCACGTTTTTGGAGCTGGCCGCGTCCGTAAGCACCGCTGGTATTGAGAGTTGAAGTGGCGGTAAATTATGCTCTACGCTCCCTTTTTGGAGCCTAACGCAGCCCTTCTGTGAACTCTAAATACCAGCGGTATTTAAAAGGTGCGGGGGGAAAAAAGCACGCGTAGCTAACGCACCCCTTTGGCCGCAGAACTCTAAATCTAGCCGTAAGCTAGCTACAAAATAACTATTAGTTATATTGTAGCTATCTTAGGTTTTATTTTTATTTCACAGGCAAGTTGGTATTTATTTTAACTAGGTAGACTAGTTAGTAAATAGTTATTAACTATTTACTAGCTACCTAGTTAAAATAAATACAAAGTTACCTGTAAAATAAAACCTAACCTGCCTTACACTAAAACCTAACATTACAATAAAATGAAATACATTAAATTAATAAAATACAATTTACTAACTTACAAAAAAATAAACACTAAATTACAAAAAATAAAAAACGAAATTATCAAAAATAAAAACGAATTACTCCTAATCTAATAGCCCTATTAAAATAAAAATGCCCCCCAAAAATAAAAAAACCCTAGCCTACACTAAACTGCCAATTGCCCTTAAAAGGGCCTTTTGAGGGGCATTGCCCCAAATATATCAGCTCTTTTACCTGTAAAAAAAAATACAAACACCCCCCAAAAGTAAAACCCACCACCCACCCAACCAAACCCCCCAAATAAAAACCTATCTAAATAAAACTAAGCTAACCATTGCCCTGAAAAGGGCATTTGGATGGGCATTGTCCTTAAAAGGGCATTTAGCTTTTTTGCGATGCCCTGAAAAGGGCAATCAGCTCTTTTAGGAATTGCCCAAACCCTAAGCTAAAAAAAAAACCCCACCCAAAAAACCCTTAAAAAAACACTAACCCCCGACGATCCACTTACAGTTATCGAAGTCCAGACATTCATCCTCATCCAGCCGGCGAAGTCCTCATCCAAGCGGCAAGAACTCTTCATCCAGGAGGCCTCTTTGATCTTCATCCAGACGGCGAAGTCCTCATCCAAGCGGAAAGAAGTCCTCATCCAGACAGCATCTTCTATCTTCATCCATCCGGAGCGGAGCGGGTCCATCTTCTAGACATCCGGCGCAGAGCATCCTCTTCTTGCGGTCGTCGGCGTAAACTGAAAGCTCAATCCTATTGGCTGATTGCAACAGCAAATAGGATTTTTTCCCTTTTAATTCCTATTGGCTGATAGAAATCTTTTAGCCAATAGGAATGTAACGGACGCCATCTTGGATGACGTCACTTAAAGGGAACCTTCAGTTTACGCCAACGACCATAAAAAGAGGATGCTCCGCACCAGATGTCTTGAATATGGACCCATTCCGTGCCGGATGGATGAAGATAGAAGATACCGTCTGGATGAAAACTTCTTTCCGTTTGGATGTGGACTTTGCCAGCTGGATGAAGATCGAAGAGGCCTCCTGGATGAAGACTTCTTGCCGCTTGGATGAGGACTTCGCTGGCTAGATGAGGATGGATGTCCGGACTTCGATAACTATATGTGGATTGTCGGGGGTTAGTGTTAGGTTTTTTTAAGGGTTTTTGGGTGGGTTTTTTTTTTTAGCTTAGGGTTTGGGCAATTCCTAAAAGAGCTGATTGCCCTTTTCAGGGCATTGCAAAATAGCTAAATACCCTTTTAAGGGCAATGCCCATCCAAATGCCCTTTTCAGGGCAATGGTTAGCTTAGGTTTATTTAGAAAGGTTTTTATTTGGGGGGGTTAGGTTGGGTGGGTGGTGGGTTTTACTGTTGGGGGGTATTTGTATTTTTTTTTTACAGTTAAAAGAACTGATTTGTGGTTTAGTGGTTAATAGGTTTATTAAAGTGACGGTGTGGGCGGACGACAGATTAGGGTTTAATAATATTTAAATAGTGTTTGCGATGCGGGAGGGCAGCAGTTTAGGGGTTAATAGGTTTATTATAGTGACGACGATGTCAGGCAGCGACGGAATAGGGGTTAATACATTTTAATAGTGGCTGTGAGGTCCGGAGCAGCAGATTAGGGGTTAATAAATTTATTATAGTGCTTGCGATGCGGGAGGGTCTCAGATTAGGGGTTAATAGGTAGTTTATGGGTGTTAGTGTACTTTTTAACACTTATGAGTTATGAGTTTTATGGTACAGCTTTGTAACGTAAAACTCATAACTACTGACTTTAGATGGTGGTATGAATCTTGTCAGTATAGGCTGTACACTACCGATCACTTTTTGGCCTCCCAGGCAAACTCGTAATACTGGCGCATATACAAATGGGAAGGTTATCTTTTATATATCCCTAAATATTTGAGATATAGAGTCTTATGTCCATTTATTAAAAACTCATTTATGTTAAATTAGAACTTATGTGGTAAATGGTGCTTTACAGATATGGAGCTATTGGTCTAACAACATCATACTTACTTGACACTGTCCCCTTTTTCTCTTGATGGTTCTTTAGTCGTTGGTCTGTGGGTACTACATGAGGGTAAGTATAGTTCTACATAGATGGTATGCATTTACATATGTCTTAGTATAGTAGTTTTTAGTTTTGTTTGTAGTTGGTTTTGTTTTATTTCTATTCTAATATCTAGGAAAATTGGCTCGAGTGTGACACTTTGCCAAGTAGATTAGCTGAAGAAAAGTCCTGGGTTTCTAATTGTACTTTGATACTTACATAGTATCTTCTGTTGATTAGTCTGTTTAGTTTTTGAATGGTTTGTACTAGGCAGGTGCCTTTGTTTTGTTAATTATGCAAAGTAGTTTACGAAACATGGATATTCATCTTGTGAAAATAAATTTTGCGGTCATGCACACCTATAGTTTGTACTATAGTCTTTTGTGTTTCCAATTCAAAATATTTTAATTAAAAATATCTAAAAAAATTTAAATTCAAGGAAATTCCACAATTAGATCATATTATTTTACTTTTGCAACATGTTTTAAGGGAGTGTGTTATGTTAAGCCACTAAGGTGATAATCTTGCTTCCAGCCATCCCAGATATATCGTGATTGAGAGTCCTGTCCTTGTTTCCACTCTACCCCAGCTAATCTAGGCTATGCCCAGCTCCTCCCACAACAATGATGATCCTGCCCATAACATGTCCCCAGCCCGACCCTCAGTATAAGGTGGTAGGTCACCTGCACACTGCTTGCTACTAATTCTTAATAATAAATGTATATTATTATGTATCAGTAACTGGTGCCTGACTGGTTAACATGAGAACTGTGAATAAGAGGCGCTGTATCAGTCATAGGCCAATCAGGGAATGTGTTGCTGGAGCTTTAACAATCAAATAAATTGAATGTGACTTCTCCCTGCTATGTCACAAAGCTTGTACTGCTCTGCATAAACATTATGCGCTAGATTACATGTGGAAGTGATATTAGCGCAACACTTTGTAATCACAGACGGCATTAGAACCTCGCACAGCGATGGGGGTAAGTTAAGCAGCGATGGTAAGAAATATAAATATATATGTATATTAATATATACATATATGTATATTTATGTTAAGCAAGAAAGGTATATCAGCAATTCCTATCCAGCACTAACTAATCCCAAAACGTATGTGGATATATTTCCTTAGCGCTAAAGACCTTCAACATAACATATTATTGTTAAAGAACCTAACAATGCATAATGCATAAATACACTGCAAGAAGGGGAGAATTAATAAAACATTTATTGGAGCTACTTAAAGGCAAAAAATATATAAAACAGTGACATTAGGCCATTCAACTCCTATCATAGTGCACTATGAATACCAAAAATCATGATTAATAATCATGTTAGAGAGCTCTCAGAACAAAAATAAAAATAAATCTGAAATATGTATGTAAGGATAAATTAAAATTCCATAGTCCTGTTAAAGTCACAGGAAAAAGTGACTAGAGTTCCCAACACTGGAATGGAGGAATTATATCCTGTGGTTGAATGTACCAATACCAAACAAATAATATAAAGTAGATGGTCAGAGTATGTCTGGGTTTGAAAATCTGAACAGTTACCACAATTACTTCGGCAAATGCACTAATTACTGTGCTCAGGCGATTATAACTGTGTATTAAATTTTCCTTTTCTTTAGCAGTCCAACAATAAGGCTATAACAATCTTGCGGCTAGATTACGAGTTTTGCGTTAGGCTTAAAAAGCAGCGTTAGCCGGTCCTAACGCTGCTTTTTAACACCCGCTGGTATTACGAGTCTTGCAGGTACAGGTGTACCGCTCACTTTTTTGGCCAGACTTGGCAAAACCGCAAATCCACTTACGTAAATTGCGTAGCCTCTTTTTTCAATGGGACTTGCATAGCGCCGGTATTATGAGTCTGCCAAAAAGTGAGCGGTAGACCCTCTCCTGTCAAGACTGGTACCGCATTTTAAAGTCAGTAGTTAAGAGTTTTACACTACAAAGCCGTAGCATAAAACTCTTAACTAAAGTGCTAAAAAGTACACTAACACCCATAAACTACATATTAACCCCTAAACCGAGGCCCTCCCACATCGCAAACACTAAAAGAAAAATGTTAACCCCTAATCTGCCGAACGGGACATCGCCGCCACTATAATAATTATAATAACCCCTAAACCGCCACACTCCCGCCTCGCAAACACTAGTTAAATATTATTAACCCCTAATCTGCCGTCCCTAACATTGCCGCCACCTACCTACATTTATTAACCCTTAATCTGCCACCCCCTTTAAGTGACGTCATCCAAGATGGCGTCCCTTAGATTCCGATTGGCTGATAGAATTCTATCAGCCAATCGGAATTAAGGTAGATAAAAATCCTATTGGCTGATGCAATCAGCCAATAGGATTGAAGTTCAATCCTATTGGCTGATCCTATCAGCAAATAGGATTGAGCTTGCATTTTATTGGCTGTTCCATTTTTTCTACCTTAATTCCGATTGGCTGATAGAATTCAATCAGCCAATCGGAATCTAAGGGACGCCATCTTGGATGACGTCACTTAAAGGTACCTTCATTCTGTTTTATTTGTCGGAAGAAGAGGATGCTCCGCGTCGGATGTCTTGAAGATGGAGCCGCTCCGCGCCGGATGGTTGAAGATAGAAGATGCCATCTGGATGAAGACTTCTGGCCATCTGGAGGACCACTTCTGCCCGGCTTGGATGAAGACTTCGGAAATTAAGGTAGAAAAAATGGAACAGCCAATAAAATGCAAGCTCAATCCTATTGGCTGATAGGATCAGTCAATAGGATTGAACTTCAATCCTATTGGCTGATTGCATCAGCCAATAGGATTTTTATCTACCTTAATTCCGATTGGCTAATAGAATTCTATCAGCCAATCGGAATCTAAGGGACGCCATCTTGGATGACGTCACTTAAAGGTACCTTCATTCTGTTTTAGTAGTCGGAAGAAGAGGATGCTCCGCGTCGGATGTCTTGAAGATGGAGCCACTCCGCGCCGGATGGATGAAGATAGAAGATGCCATCTGGATGAAGACTTCTGCCCATCTGGAGGACCACTTCGCCCGGCTTGGATGAAGAAGTCTCCCGGTAAGTCGATCTTCAGGGGGTTAGTGTTAGGTTTTTTTAAGGGTGTATTGGGTGGGGGGATTTTTAGATTAAGGGTTTGGGCTTGCAAAAGAGCTAACTGCCCTTTTAAGGGCAATGCCCATCCAAATTCCCTTTTCAGGACAATGGGGAGCTTAGGTTTTTTTAGCTAGTATTTTATTTGAGGGGTTGGTTGTGTGGGTGGTGGGTTTTACTGTTGAGGGGGTTGTTTGTATTTTTTTTTTACAGGTAAAAGATCTGATTACTTTGGGGCAATGCCCCGCAAAATGCCCTTTTAAGGGCTATTGGTAGTTTAGTTTAGGTTAGGGTTTTTTTTTATTTTGGGGGGGCTTTTTTATTTTAATAGGGCTATTAGATTAGGTGTAAATAGTTTAAATTTCTATAATTTGTATAATTTTCTGTAATTTAGTGTTTGTTTTTTTTGTACTTTAGCTAATTTAATTTAATTTAGGTAATTGTATTTAATTTAGTTAATTTATTTAATTATAGTGTAGTGTTAGGTGTTAGTGTAACTTAGGTTAGGTTTTATTTTACAGGTAAATTTGTCTTTATTTTAACTAGGTAGTTATTAAATAGTTAATAACTATTTAATAACTATTCTACCTAGTTAAAATAAATACAAACTTGCCTGTAAAAAAAAAAAAAAACGTTTGGGGGGCGGCAGCTTAGGGGTTAATAAATGTAGGTAGGTGGCGGTGATGTTAGGGACGGCAGATTAGGGGTTAATAATATTTAACTAATGTTTGCGAGGCGGGAGTGTGGCGGTTTAGGGGTTAATATGTTTATTATAGTGGCGGCAACATTGGGGGCGGCAGATTAGGGGTTAATAAGTGTAGGTAGGTGGCGGCGACATTGGGGGCGGCAGAGTAGGGGTTAATAAATATAATGTAGGGTTCGGCGATGTTGGGGACGCAGATTAGCGGTTCATAAGTATAATGTAGGTGGCGGCGGTGTCCGGAGCGGCAGATTAGGGATTAATAATTATAATTTAGGTGTTGGCGATGTCGGTGGCGGCAGATTAGGGGTTAATGAGTTTAAGATTAGGGGTGTTTAGACTCAGGGTTCATGTTAGGGTGTTAGGTGTAGACATAAATTTTATTTCATAGGAATCAATGGGGCTGCGCTATGGAGCTTTACACTGCTTTTTTGCAGGTGTTAGACTTTTTTTCAGCCGGCTCTCCCCATTGATTCCTATGGGGAAATCGTGCATGAGCACGTTACACTTAAGCAGCGCTGGTATTGGAGTGCGGTAATGAGCAAAATTGTGTTCAACGTTCACTTCTTGTCTTTTAACAACAGGTTTGTAATACCAGCGCTGCATGTAAGTGAGCGTTGAGTGAAAACTGCTCATTAGCACCGCACAGCCTCTAACACAAAACTCGTAATCGGGGCCTTGGTTTGCATATTGATATCGCTTCTGTACTACAAAGAATCCGCCGTAGTGGTTTATACTTGCAGTTCTGACTGAGTCCCACTATCACGGTGCCACACCTCCTAGGTACACCTGTTGATCCCAATAGTATATACACATATTAACACATAAATATATATGTATATAATCATATACGTATATATTTACATTGCGGTCTATGGGAACACACAGATCCCATAGACCGCAATGTAAAGGCATTTTTCAGTGCTGTTTTTTTTTCTAACACCCCACTCCCACCAACTTTAAAGCACAAAAACTGCTTAGTACAGTTATTTTTTATTTTGAGGGCATTTGGGACACTTTTCGAAAATTAACCAGAGATCTAATCTCTGGTTAATTTTTGGAACGCTAATAGCTACTGAGAGCTTGCGGTAGCAATAACCAGCCTAATCGCGCGCCCGCAAACGGTCAACTTTGACCATTTGCAGCCGCACAATAATTTTGCACTCCACTTGTAAACTAGCACTTAATGTGAATATCTAACAGCAGTATAACATTAAAATGTCAGCATGTATTTCAGATTTGTAAATGGTAGCTAAATAAGTGCCTAGATTATCACCACAGCATTTTGCAGTCACTAACAACAATATTCTTATAATAAATTGTGCATATATAACATAATATTCTAAGTAAATGCTCACCTTTGACAAATGTACATTTCTCAGAATCCACAGTATTTCATCATCTCAGTATATCTTCAAATTCAACACATGAACATATTTTAGAACCAACAGTGGGCTAGATTACAACTCAATCGCTATTTAGCGCTCCTGTTCGCTCGTTAACTTCGCTAGAAGTAAACTTTTTGCACCTCTAAACCACCATCCCCCCACAACGCAAAGTATTCATCTAATCACTAAGCCCCCTAACCTAACACTCCCTAAATTACCCCAATTACATAAAATAAAAAAGTCTATCTCCCTTAAAAATAAATTAAAAATTACCAAAATAAAAAAATCAACATTAAAAAAAATCCTAACATTAAATTTAAAAGAAACAACCTAAGATTACATTAAAATAAAAAAATCTAATATTACAAAAAATAAAAAAATACCCCCTAACCTAACACTAAACTACCAAAAGCCCTTAAAATTGCCTTTTGTAGGGCATTGTCTTAAGTTTTACAGCTTTTTTACATAAAAAACTACAAATTAACCCCTGTCAGTAAAACCCCCACCCACCCACCCAATCCCCCAAAATAAAAAAAGACCTTTAATCTATCCATTAATCTACCCATTGCCCCTAAAGGGGCATTTGTATGGGCATTGCCCTTAAAAGGACAATCCGCTATTTTGCTACCCATTAAAAAATAAAAAACACTAATAACAAAAAACACTAACCCCAAAAAAATTACTCACCATTCCTGATGTCTGGACATCCATCTACTTCCAGGCCGAAAAAAGTCTTCATCCATGCCGATTCATCTTCATCCATCGAGGGACGATCTTCTTTCTTTCTTTTCGCCGGAGGTGCGGAGCAGTCTTCCGATGCGCGGATCCTGAGTGGTGTATGTTCAAATCAGACAATAGGATTTCAGTAGCTCTCATCCTATTGGCTGAATTTCCGCCAATAGGAATGCAAGGAACCCCAATATAAATGGGTACCTTGTATTCAATCTTCAGTGTGCAGTGGACGATCACATGAAGAGGACCTCCAAGTCGCTGTTGACCTCCGCCGTCAAGGAGGAACACCACTCCGGATTAACGCATCGGAAAACTGCTCCGCACCTCCGGTAAGGAGAAAGAAGATGGTCCCGCAATGGATGAAGATGGATCCGCCTGGATGAAAACTTTTCTCTGCCTGGAAGAAGATGTCCAGATTTCAGGAACTGTTAGGGCTTTTTGTATTTTTTAATGGGCAGCAAAAGAGCTAATTGCTATTTTAAGGGCAATGCCCATACAAATGCCTCTTTAGGGGCAATGGGTAGATTAGATTTTTTTAGAGTTAGGTCTTTTTTATTTTGGGGTATTGGGTGGGTGGGGGGTTTTACTGTTAGGGGTTAATTTGTTTTTTTATGTAAAAGAGCTGATTTCTTCAGGGCAATGCCCTACAAAAGGCCCTCTTAAGGGCTATTGGTAGTTTATTTTTAGATTAGGGGGTGTTTTTATTTTCGGGTAGTTTTTTATGTAAAAGAGCTGTTAAACTTAGGGCAATGCCCTATAAAAAGTCCATATTAAAGGCTATTGGTAGTTAAGTGTTAGATTAAGGGGTGCTTTAATCTAGCCCAGTATTTCTTAATTTCAGTAGCATTTACACTAGTAACAAACACACATTTTCCAGAACATAGTGCATTTGCAGTTTCTGTAAAATGTCAGTCAGACTTTTTTTCTAATTTATTCTTTTGTTAGAAAGGGTATTTTCTATCTTTTATTTTATTGTAGTTTGATATTTTATACGTCGTTTATTACTGAGAAATAATATAAAAATAAATTACACAAATGTAAATAAATATACAAAATGTTATAGTCTCTAAAGGATCCTGATAACAGGTAGAGAAGAAGAGATACAATCAGGAACAATAAAATGTCACTAACCTCACTGAAACATGCTGCTTATTACCACAATCATGAACAATGGCTTTACATTTTTTCCACATTTTTAGTAATTTATTACCTGAAACTCAATGTAATATTATGTGACTTGAGTATTTCTAGATATGGAATTATTTGAAGTATGATTATTTTTCATGTGTTAATAATGTTTATTTAGAGCCGTTCTGTACATGAGTATTATCAAGGATGGATCTTCTTTCCTGATGCCAATAGAGGCAAAATGATTAGGTCCCCGCTTGCATGTGTGCCACTGTTTGCCGTCTATAAGTTTCCTACTTATTTTTCTGACTGAATGTCTTGGACAGACAAATATGTAGAACACACTAAATATAAAATGAAAATACACCCATAGGCAGTTGCCTACTTTGGCTAAAGAGAAAGCTAAGCACTATGTTGTCATTAAGTTAAGTTAAAAGGACATTTCATACCATGCCTAGGAAACCTCAGAAGCAGGGAAATGTCTTGAGTACTATAGGACAGCACTGTTTGCATAGTTGAAAGTATTGCTGCCCTATAGTGATCAAGACATTTCCCTGCTTCTGAGTTCACTTAGGTAGGCTCTTCCACTAAAGATGCCAGTCTCTCTGGTTGCATCAGTATTTTCCTGGTGGCAAAATGTATGTCAATTATACAATGTATACACTGTGTAGAACTCTATTATATAGAACTTTGAAGTCAAATCATGTCATTTAAAAAAAAAAAATTTAATATCACAACTAAAGGGAACATATGTTGTCTCAGGAGCATTAAAGGGACATCAAACCCTATACATTTATTTCATGATTCAGATAGAGCATACCATTTTAAACAACTTTTTACTTTTCTTCTATTATCTAATATGCTTTATTCACTTGCTATCCTTTGTTGAAAACAGAACTGGCAGCTGATTGGTTGCTGCACATATATGCCTCCTGTCATTGATTCACCCAATGTGTTCAGCTAGCTTCCTGTAATGCAATGCTGCTCCTTCAACAAAGAATACCAAATAAATTAAGCAATTTTTTTAATTGAAGTAAATTAGAAAGTTGTTTACAAATGTATGCTCTATCTGAAATATGAAAGAAAAATGTTGGGTGTAATATCCCTTTAACTAAAGTATGTTTGTAAATCTGTCCTGAGATTTACCTCATTTTTGCCTGGATAAGCATCATTCTAGAAGAAGTAAAAATGCTGTGGGTATTTGTAACTAGCATTTTCTAGTCCAATTCATTGAATGTATGTTGAATATTACTAAATCCACATGACATCTTTGGTCCTTTATCATGGACCATTTGCTTTTCTAAACTAATCTGACATTACTCAATACCAGGGGGCCTAATTATCATTGTGCGAGTGGACATGATCCGATATTGCGGATCATGTCTGCTGCACATCGATAAATGCCGACAGCATACGCTCTCTGCATTTATAATTGCACCAGCTAGCAGGGGGTGTCAATCAACCCGATCATATTCGATCGGGTTGATTTCCGGCGATGTCTGTCCGCCGCCTCAGAGCAGGCGGACAGGTTATGGAGCATCGGTCTTTGGACCGCTGCTTCATAACTTGTGTTTCCGTCGAGCCTGAAGGCTCGCCAGAAACACAGGGCATCAAGCTCCATACAGAGCTTGATAAATATGCCCCCAGAAGTCAAAGGGGTTGAAATATGTATTTATTTAGATCTGGCTTAGCATTGGCATCTACATGCTACCCTCTTTCATGATGAATAATTGAATACTTGTGATAGCATGTAGATCCCTTTTTTGATAGCTATTATAAATTCATATGAAGATGTTAAGCCCGATACTCACCTCTTCTTAAACTAGCCATCCCATATGCTTCTGTCATCTCAAGTGTGACCCCAAGACAGCAGACCTGGGGTGAGGTGTTGAGAATAGAGTTTCCAACTGTCAGAGAAATGCCAGGTGTTGGATGTCTCGAAGAGGGGGGGGGGGAGCAGCTCAGTTCTGGACAGGTTGAGTTGCAGGTAGTGCAAGGATATCCAAAAGTAAATTGCAGAGATACAGTTGGTAATCTGGTTGAGTAAAGAGGGGAAGTTATCAGGAGTGGAAAGATAGATTTGTGTATCATCAGCATATAAGTGGTACTGGAACCCAAAGGAGGATATAAGTATTCCAAGGGAGGATGTATTGAGAGATAAAAGCAAGGGTCCCAAGACAGATCCTTGTGGTACTCTGCAAGAGATTCAGAATTATCGGCCTTCTCTAGCGAGCATTTGTATCTGGTATTCCATCACCATAAGGTTGTTCTACGGACTAGGGCGGGTTTTCTGCCCAAGGTAGTGTCGGTGGAAAATATTAATCAGGAAATTGTTATTCCTTCATTTTGTCCTAACCCCAGCACGTCTAAGGAAATGTTATTGCATATTTAGACGTGATTAGGACACTAACATTTTATCTTCAAGCGACTAGAGACTTTTGTCATTCTTCCAGTTTGTTTGTCCTGTTTTCTAGTAAGCATAGGGATGTTATATATACATATATATATATATATATATATATATATATATATATATATATATATATATATATATATATATACATATAAATATATATATATATATATATATATATATGTATATATATATATACCTGTTCCTTTAAGAATCAACTATCTTTAAGACCAGGATACTTTCACACATCATTAGCCTCTCTTTAAAAAAAAACTGCTAACCACTCAGTGCTTGGTGATTGTACAAGCTGTAATGTTTGGTTCTCTAGTAACTTTCTAGAGGAAGTTCCCCTTCATTTTTTGGTGATGTACACTCCATTTTATTCTTATTTCTCACCTGCAATCTGGGGAAGCTCAGCTGTTATCTTTCCTCAGTGTTTGCTACCTTTTTGGGATGAGTAAGGAAGTAACTACTATCAAGTCAGCAGACTATTGCTCTGTGAATTAAAGCAACAAGCCAACAAACTGCTGTTCAGTGGATTAAAGCAAAGTCTGCATTTGCTGCATCAACATCCAAAATCTCTCTAATATCTTCACATTATATTTCATTCCTTCTACTGCACATTTCTTCCAAAAGCTGCTACAATTTCCCTGCAACTTACATCCAGTCCACTGCTCCAGGTTCCTGTACTCCGGCACTTCCTTCCATCCACAAAGTTTCTCATCGCTGATGTCACAACCAGTCTGTGCAACAGATGAAGAGTAAGTACACAGTCTAAAATCTGTAATACTTACACAGTTATTCTGCATAATTGATAACCTGCTGCAACAAGTGCAGTATCTGTTTGTTTTGAGTTCATTAACTCATATACTGGGACTCTGTCTAACAGATTGCAGCTACACTGGTTACACGCTAAACAGTAGCAACTCATTGGTACATAGTATTTACCTTTAGGATTTATCACAGGAATTATCTAATTAGCAATAGTGAAGTCACTGTTGAAATATTAACCTCTGCAGTTGGCATCCAAATATAATCTAACAAAGTCAGAGCTGACAAACGGCCAGAAGGCTGCGGCAGTGTCTTTGTCCTTTTGATTAAGAAGTTTAATTTGTGAAGCTTACTTGGTGGCGGGGGGTCATCAACCGCCCTCAAGAATCACTGCTCATTCTATTCGTTCAGTTTCCACATCTTGGGCTTTCAGCACTGAGGCCTCTGTAAAGCAAATCTGTAAGGCCCGCAACTTGGTTGTCTCTGCATACCTTTACTAAATTTTATAATTTCAATGTTTTTGCCTCAGCAGAGGCAGCTTTTGGCAAAAAAGGTTCTACAGGCGGTGGTTCCTAGTAAATAGGTGCCTTACCTTGTCCCAATCCGTTTATTTTTTTTCGTGGACTCCACAGCTTGGGTATTGGTTCCTAAGAATAAGGATTCATGGACTCTCAATACCATTAGAAAGAAAACAAAATGTATTCTTACCTTATAAATTTATTTATTTATTGGTAGCGAGAGTCCATGAACCTACCCATTTTTGTCTGGTGGCGGCAAACCTAGTTTGCACCTCTTTACCCCACTATCTATCTTAGTTTCTTCTTCCCTCGGCTACAAGTACTACTGGGAGGGAAGGGGAAGTAGGAGGTATTTTTACAGCTCTGGTAGGGTATCTTTGCCTCCTCCTGGTGGACAGGTGAAGTAATTCCTAAGAGTAAGGATTCACTACCAAGAAATAAATTAATCATGTGAGAATAAATTTGTTTTTTTTATTATTTTAAAAATATTTACTTAAAGGGAAAGTGTACACTAGATTTTTCTTTGCATACATGTTTTGTGATCCATTTATATAGCCCATCTAGGAGTGTTTTTGTAACAATATATCGTTTTGCTGATTTTCAGATTCCTAACCAAGCGCCAAAGTGTCAGATGTATACATGCGTTTACAGACCACTGCTGGCTCCTGGGAGTATCTGTTCACAGCACATTTCACTGGGTGTTCCAGCTAATCTCATCAACAGTGCTAAACTTGGAGCTTCTAAGTAAGCTTTTAAAAGGTTTTATACTGGATTTTTATATCAGTGTCTGTGCATATTCTTCTTTATGGTGGTGTCTATTACATGCAGTTATATGACAATCAGTCCCTTTAACACTTACTACACATCCATACATACACACATACACCAAGAAATCACAACACAACATCACACACACTTTTTATTTTTAACACATTAATTATTCTTATATTTATTTACTACAGTGTTCTGTTGTAAGACTAAGGCCCCAATGATCTAAAGATCATCATAATATTGCTATGTTGTAATGGTATCTGCATCACAAATCAAAAGTACATGTAAAATGTTTAAAGGTATTGAATGAGGAGAAGGGGAGGAGCCAGAAATACAGCAGCTACAAAGGCCTATTTTACATTGAGATGGTAAAGTTTGGAAACTGGTGGTAAAAACATTCATCTCCCATTAAAGTCTATTGGTAATTTTTATGTTACCACCAGTTTCCAAACTTTATAACCTCAATGGAAACTAGGTCAAAGTCAGTATTCACCGTAAGCTACATAAAAAGTAAAGAAGGCATAGATTTAACTATTTATGCATATAAGTATAATCAAAATATTATTTGATACACTAGATACTCAAGTAGTAACAATAAAAATGCAGTATAGACTCGGATATGTAGCTTCAGCTAAAAGTAAATCTTGTAGGAGTTATGTTTTGACATATTCTACAAATTGTAAAATTAAATAGGTCTTGTAGGAAAGTCAACAAGCAACTGATGGTGGATTTCAAGTGGAAATAAACTATAATGAGTAGGATAAAAAGAAATTTCCTGAATACCTATCAGAAAGCCTAGAAAGTAAAGCATAAGGGAAACGTGCACAAGATTCCGTAGTGTAAATTCTTCCTTTCCTATATATAAGCTAGAAATTGACATATTAAACATACCTTACATTTTATGCTATCAAAATCAAATCAGTCTGTGATGAGGAAATAGCAGACCTCTGCAATTCTAAGTAGTTCACGCTCGCACACACATTATGATGGCGTTTCAGAATTAAAACACTGATATTAATTCAAAGGAGAGAAGGGTATAGTGGTGAGAGTATAATGGATGGAGGAGGTGTCATAGCAACATGGGTCTGAGAGTGAAAGTATTATTCTTCTTCTTCTTATTATTCATTTGTATAGTGCCGCAAAATTCTGTAGCGCAGTTTACAGAGACAAGAGTATACAGTGGACACTAAAGGGTTAAAAGGTAGTGCTAAATCCCAAAGCTAAAACCTCACAGAACACATAAGTATAAAAAGTTACTCTATAATAAAATTCAGGATGAGAATAAAAATTAAAATAAAATTAAAATCTCACATACACATTTATTATATAGGACAGATATCTTAAAAGTTATGTAGGTTGGCCAACCTCAATTAGAAAACACAAAAATATCTTTAAAAACATTATACACGTTATTAATTAGCAAAGATGTAGTCCGCAAGCACTAATAAATACATGAATGTTTTACAAATGCTTATAGTGAACCAATGAGTCTGAATATAGTCCTTCCACAAATATAAACAAATGTTCTGCAAATACTAATAGTTAGAGAGATGGGTTAGGCATCCATATACCCTCATGTCCGTATCTGGCTTACTCCTTCTTTATACTTCAAAGCTGGATAGAAAATGAGTGTATTCAATCACAGAAAATATTTAATAAAAGAGACTTCTTCAGAGTACTCACTTTTTGTCATCTCTGTCTTTTAGATTCCACTCCAATGGCCAATTCAAGATGCTCAGCACTTTGTGGCAATTCAAATCTGACCTTAGTTTCATAGATGTATTGTGTGATTTGCTCACCCATGTGCATTGCTATTTCTTCAACAAAGAACATCTAAAGAATGTAGCAATTGATAATAGAAGTGAATTACTAGAAGTAAATAGAAGATAATAGAAGTAAATTGGAATGTTGTTTAACATTGTATTCTCTATCTAAATCATGAAAGAAAAATGTTGGGTTTAATGTCCCTTTTAAAGAGAAAATCAAAATAAAACTTTAATAATGCAGATAGAAGGCCCTATCTATCAAGCTCCAAATGGAGCTTGACGGCCCATGTTTCTGGTAAGCCTGCAGGCTCGCCAGAAACAGCAGTTATGAAGCAGCGGTCTAAAGACCGCCGCTCCATAACCCTGTCCGCCTGCTCTGAGCAGGCGGACAAGAATCGCCACAATTCAACCTGATCGAGTACGATCGGGTTGATTGACACCCCCCTGCTGGCGGCCGATTGGCCGTGAGTCTGCAGGGGGTGGCGTTACACCAGCAGCTGGTGCAATGCTGAATACGGAGAGCGTATTGCTCTCCGCATTCAGCGAGGTCTTGCGGACCTGATCCACACTGTCGGATCAGGTCCGCAAGACCTTTGATAATTCGGCCTCAGAGCATGTAATTTTAAGACACTTTTAAATTCACTTGTCGTTGGCTCACCAGATAGCTCAGATAGCTTTCAGTAGTGCATTGCTGCTCTTGTGCTAACTTTAACTATGTGTTTAACCTCTTTGCAGTTTATATGCAAGAAATACTGTAATAATAAAATGCTCCAATTTTAGAGCAAGTTCTTTTTATATGTTTTTTTGTCCCTTTAAAGAAGAGGTTACATACAGACTTTAATAAATTATCTTGAGATTGAGGGGTGTATCAACCAGCACTGTGGAAGACACCGCACATGGTGAGATGACCGGTGAGCATAACCTGGGTTAACGCCGTAAAAGAGACAGGTCTGACAGGCCTCTGGCGCAAGATTGTAGAAGTGCCCGGGGAACAAGGTAACCGACATCCACCCACTACAGGAACATCCTGGGAATGTATGAGTGAGTACACTGCGAGTAGTCGAAGGTGCTGTGTCGGATAAATGGAACATTTTGCATAAGAAAATTAAGCATTACTGTTACCCCATCTGCTGAAGATTAACCCCAGGATTCTCTGAAGTGCTATCTAGAGCGTTTTTTTAGTATGGTAAAAGGGAATCCAGGGATTTATTGCAGTATCTTGTTGTGTTCCACTAGCTCTTATTGAACTTTAATCTCCTCTTGATGCTTGATGCAGTGATGGAACTGTCTTTAACTATAATTGTTGCCTGTGAATTTTCAGGATAATTTACATCAGTAGTAATACACAATTAATAACTGTATATGGTAATATTGGTTATTATTTATTAACATTTATATAGTTTATTGGAGAGCTTTCTAGCAGTTCCATAGTGCACTATGGTTAAATTTAATTTTCCTTGATATTCCTGTGACAGTAAGAAATTGCCATTTGTGTTTTCTACATTCACTATATTTTGCTTCTGTTTCCTTGGTGGGTACTTGCTTTTTTGCCAGCATCTATATCATATATTTTCTATAGGAATGAGGAATACCACTTATTTAATTTACCACTATCCCCGTCACCGTGCACCTGAACCCTGATATACTTGAACTTAGGATACAGCCCTTATCAAGTATTACTAACACTTTAATATACATATACCTTCTACTACTGCATACATTTTAAATAGTTATCATGCAGCCATATGTTAAAAGCTATTTTTAAATGAGTGTATCATTGAATTAGAAACATTGAATGTTTGCATTAGCTTAAAGGTTAAAATAAGCATATGTTAATTTATCATCTGTAGATAAGAAAAATGTTCAAGGAAAATAGCTGTGTTGCTTTCAAATACATTTGAGAATAGATGAAGATCATATGCATTGAAACAAGTGACAGCCATATATTTAAAGGGACATTAAACTCCAAAAATGTCTTTCATTATTCAGATAGAGAATACAATTTTTAAAAAGTTTTCAATTTACTTCTATTATCAAAAATGTTTCATTCTCATGTTATTCTTTGTTAAAGAGATACCTAGGTAGGTAGCGTGCACATGCCTGAAGCACTACAGGACAGGAAATAGGGCTGCCATCTAGTGTTACTGCTAATGTATAACATTGTTGCAAAACTGCTGCTATATAGTGCTGTAGACATGTGCACACTCTTGAGCTTACATTTCTGCTTTTCAAATAAGTATAACAAAAAAACTAAGAAAATATGATAATAGAAGTTAATTAGAAAGTTGTTTAAAATGTTATGTTCTGTCTGAATCATGAAAGAAAAAAAAATTGGGTTTTACGTCCCTTTAACCCCTTAGTGACCAGGCCACTTTTCAATTTGTTGACCATCTGGGACCAAGGCTATTTTTGCATTTCTGCGATGTTTGTGTTTAACTGTTATTTTCCTCTTACTCATTTACTGTACCCACACATATTATATACCGTTTTTCTCGCCATTAAATGGACTTTCTAAAAATACCATTATTTTCATCATATCTTATAATTTACTATAAAAAAATTATAAAATATTAGGAAAAAATGAAAAAAAACACACTTTTTCTAACTTTGAGCCCCAAAATCTCTAACACATCTACAACCACCATAAAATACCAATGCTAAACAGTTTCTAAATTTTGTCTTGAGTTTAGAAATACCCAATGTTTACATGTTCTTTGCTTTTTTTGCAAGTTATAGGGCAATAAGTACAAGTAGCACTTTGCTATTTCAAAACCATGTTTTTTCAAAATTGGCGATAGTTACATTGTAACACCAATATCTGTCAGGAATCCCTGAATAACCCTTCAAATGTATATATTTTTTAAAAGAAGACAACCTAAGGTATTAAACTTGGGGTATTTTGACTTTTTTCATGCAACCATTTTACCACCAATCTATGCCAAAGTTTGGGGGTAAAAAAAAAATAATTTGATTTTTTGACAAATAGCAATTTAAGAATACATTTACTGATAAAATGGTAAGGGTTACTGCCAAATAACACCCTAATATGTCTTCAGTAGCATCTCCTGGGTACAGTGATACCACCCATGTATAGGTGTGTCGGGTTCTCTGTGGGCTAAAAGCCCTTATTTTTAGAGAGCGCATTCCAGTTTTTCAACTTGGAATTTTCACATCGGTCATCATGCACCCATGTCCTATTTGGGACATTTCTGAAGCTGGCCAATGGAATTTACCCCCATCAAACCATATATTTTTGAAAAGTAGACACCCTAGGGTATTTCAAATGCTGGTATTTTAACACTTTCCATGCACTAATTCAACCACTAGTCTTTGTCAAACTTTTGGGTAGTCATTTTTTTGTGTTATTTTTCACACACATTGTATTTTAGGCATGTATTTTCAGTTCCTGTTATGTGTTACTGCCAAAAACCACCTCAATATGTGTTCAACAATATCTCCTGAGTACAGTGATACCACCTATGTATAGGTGTGTCGGGTTCTCTGGGGCCTAAATGGCCTTATTTTTAGGTAGCACATTCCAGTTTTTCAACTTGGAATTTTCACATTGGTCATCATGCACCCATGTCCTATTTGGGACATTTCTGAAGCTGGCCAATGGAGTTTACCCCCATCAAACCATATATTTTTGAAAAGTAGACACCCTAGGGTATTTCAAATGCTGGTATTTTAACACTTTCCATGCACTAATTCAACCACTAGTCTTTGTCAAACTTTTGGGTAGTCATTTTTTTGTGTTATTTTTCACACACATTTTACTTTAGGCATATATTTTCAGTTCCTGTTATGTGTTACTGCCAAAAACCACCTCAATATGTGTTCAACAACATCTCCCGAGTACAGTGATACCACCTATGTATAGGAGTGTCGGGTTCTCTGGGGGCTAAATGGCCTTATTTTTAGGTAGCGCATTCCAGTTTTTCAACTTGGAATTTTCACATCGGTCATCATGCACCCATGTCCTATTTGGGACATTTCTGAAACTGGCCAATGGAATTTACCCCCATCAAACCATATATTTTTGAAAAGTAGACACCCTAGGGTATTTCAAATGCTGGTATTTTAACACTTTCCATGCACTAATTCAACCACTAGTCTTTGTCAAACTTTTGGGTAGTCATTTTTTTGTGTTATTTTTCACACACATTGTACTTTAGGCATGTATTTTCAGTTCCTGTTATGTGTTACTGCCAAAAAACACCTCAATATATGTTCAACAACATCTCCTGAGTACAGTGATACCACCCATGTATAGGTGTGTCGGGTTCTCTGGGGGCTAAAAGGCCTTATTTTTAGGTAGCGCATTCCAGTTTTTCAACTTGGAATTTTCACATCGGTCATCATGCACCCATGTCCTATTTGGGACATTTCTGAAGCTGGCCAATGGAATTTACCCCCATCAAACCATATATTTTTGAAAAGTAGACACCCTAGGGTATTTCAAATGCTGATATTTTAACACTTTCCATGCACTAATTCAACCCCCAGTCTTTGTCAAACTTTTGGGTAGTCATATTTTTGTGTTATTGTTCACATACATTGTACTTTAGACATGGATTCACAGCTCCTGTTATGTGTTACTACCAAAGAAGACACCAATATGTGGTCACCAACATCTCCTGAGTTCAGTGATACCACCTATGCATAGGTTTGGTGGCTTGTTTGGGGGGTGCAATGCCAAATGTCTGACCTGCGTTTGTGATTTTTTTTCACATTTAACATATTTTCTTTGCCTATCTTTTTTTTGGGGGGTCTTTTAACATACCCCAATTTATTTGTTTTCCATGAATGTGCATATATTTGAAAAGTTGACACCCCAAGGTATTGTATATGGTGTGCTTTGATGCCTTTGAAGCAACCGTTTTAGCCCAAAAAATTGGAGAAAGTGTATGGTGGTTATTTTTCAATTTTAATTTTTACAGACACATTGCTTTTTGACTATGATTTAGGAGAGGCTGTTGTAAGTTATTGCAAAAGAATACTTCAGGTTGTTTTCTGCAAGGCACCCTGAGTACACCTATGCCCCCCATGCATAGGTTTGCCAGGATTTTGGGAAGGTTATGTTACAATTTTATGACTTGTGATTTTAGTTATTAACAATGAGAGTATTTCTTCTGATAGGCCTATCTTTAGTTTGTGGCCTATTGCATACCCCACTTTTATGTATTGCCAAGAAAGTGTATATTTTTTAAATGTTGACACCCCAAGGTATTGTATATGGTGTGCTTTGATGCCTTTGAAGCAACCGTTTTAGCCCAAAAAATTGGAGAAAGTGTATGGTGGTTATTTTTCAATTTTCATTTTTACAGACACATTGCTTTTTGACTATGATTTAGGAGAGACTGTTGTAAGTTATTGCAAAAGAATACTTCAGGTTGTTTTCTGCAAGGCACCCTGAGTACACCTATGCCCCCCATGCATAGGTTTGCCACGATTTTGGGAAGGTTATGTTACAATTTTATGACTTGTGATTTTAGTTATTAACAATGAGAGTATTTCTTCTGATAGGCCTATCTTTAGTTTGTGGCCTATCGCATACCCCACTTTTATTTATTGCCATGAAAGTGTATATTTTTTAAATGTTGACACCCCAAGGTATTGTATATGGTGTGCTTTGATGCCTTTGAAGCAACCGTTTTATCCCAAAAAATTGGAGAAAGTGTATGGTGGTAATTTTTCAATTTTCATTTTTACAGACACATTGCTTTTTGACTGTGATTTAGGAGAGACTGTTGTAAGTTATTACAAAAACATACTTCAGGTTGTTTTTTGCAAGGCACCCTGAGAACACCTATGTCCCCCATGCATAGGTTTGACAGGGGTTTTGGTTAAAAAAAAAAAAAAAACAGGCCCAATTTTAGAAAAAATAGAGTAGTGAAATGTAAAAATCTGGCACAGTAAAAGTAAAAAAAAACCATCTAACAGTAAACATAACCAAAAAAAAAAATATATATATATATATATAACACCAAATGTATTTATTTTTTTAAAAATTGACCATTGTATGGTACCGCTTGAAGCAGTCCCCAATGCAGAGTGCAGGCTGTCCAGGGCAATCAGGACAGTGATATATGGTGTCCCTTCTCTTCCCCCTCTTGGTACAGACTCTGCATTTTTTTGTGGTTTCTGCTTTGCGGCAGTAGGGGGGATTTTAAAAATAAAATGAGTAGCCCCAACTCTGCTCTCTCCCATCACCGCCCGGGGAGCAGGTGCATCATGGTACAAAATCCCAGTAATAATCTGGAGCTGAAACTGTAAAAAAGTTTTTTTAACTCTGGGGTTTGCTTTTTTGAACAACAAAAAAGCGTTGTGGGTTGCAATCTGCATTAGGTAAATTGCAACCTTTTTGTACCAGGCCCTTGTCTTCCGCATAATTAGGTAGGGCTACAGCAGCTGATCAGCCAGATCAACCCCACCCATATGCCGGTTATAAGACTTGATGCACACTGGCTTCCTTATGATCTCAGCTCTGCCACGTACAGAAACCGCCACCGTCCTCTCTGTGTGGATGGTGGTAAGAAGGTATACATCCTTCTTGTCTCTGTACTTAAGTGCCAACAGCTCCTCTTGGCGCAGAGCTGAGGTCTCCCCCCTTCGTAGCCGGGTGCGTACAAGTTGTCCTGGGAAACCTGCGCGGTTCTTTTTAATTGTACCGCAAGCTACTGTATCAAAGCAATACAGTAGCTTGAACAAAAGGACACTTGTATAAAAATTGTCTAAGTACAAGTGATACCCTTTGTTCATTAGGGGTAATATCAGGTCCCAGACAATCTTGCCAGTGGTTCCCATATGTTCTGGGCAACCTGGAGGGCCAAGGTGGCTATCCTTTCCCTCATACACCCGGAAGGCCTGAGTATACCCAGTCTCGCTGTCACAGAGCTTATACACCTTTACCCCATATCTGAAGCGTTTGGAAGGAATATACTGCTTGAATCACAGCCTTCCCTTATACTTCATTAGGGATTCATCAACGCATATATTCCTTCCAGGTGTATAAGCCTCTGCAAACCTGGCAGAAAAGTGTGTTATCAGGGGGCGGATTTTATACAGCCTGTCAAATTGGGGATGCTCCCTAGGGGGGCACAGGCTGTTGTTGCTGAAGTGCATGAAATGCAGAATCATTTCATACCTCTTCCTCGACATAGTCTGGGAGAAAATGGGGGTAGAGCAGATGGGGCTACTACTCCAGTAGGAACGAATGGAGGGTTTCTTTATGATGCCCATCAGCATAGTCAATGCCCAGAATTTTTTGAATTCTGGCACATTGATGGGGGCCCATTGCTGCTTTGCCAAATATGTTCCAGGTTTTGCAGCACGGAACTGATGGGCATATAAATTAGTTTGGGCGACAATGTTCCCCAATATATCATCGCCCAGAAACACTTCCAGAAACTGCTGGGGGCTAAAACCTGCCACATCTATATTTATGCCAGCATTTGCTGTGAAGGGTGGGATATCTGGCCTCTGGAGATGAGGCGTTACCCACTCTTCAGCAGCAATGGCAGCAACACGCCTCCTTCTGGCAGGGGGGCTAGCAGGGGGGCTGGCAGGGGGGGTAGCAGGGGGGCTGGCAGGGGGGCTAGCAGCCACACATACATCACTATCAGTTGAGACTGCATCTAGTGATGTATCTGAGCACATGGCAGGGTCAAAATTGGGGTCTGAGTCAGAAATAGAGGCATCTGACTCTGACGCAAGGATGGCATACGCCTCCTCAGCACTATATCTTTTCTGTGACATTTTTGTATCTGTCACAGAAAACAATTACTAAAAAAAATTAAATTAACTAAATTAATTAACTAAATTAACTAGCAAAAAAGTACAGCTATGCTACTGCCAGTGATTTATAGCGATCACTGGCAAGCTAGGGGTTAATGGTTCTGAAAATTAAATTAAATTAACTAAATGTTTCTGAAAAGAGCCTTTGGGTTTTTAAAAAATTACAACAACAAAATTAACCCCTAAAAAAATGCACAGACAGCAAAAAAGTACAGCTATGCAACTGCCAGTGATTTATAGTGATCACTGGCAAGCTAGGGGTTAATGGCTCTGAAAATTAAATTAAATTAACTAAATGTTTCTGAAAAGAGCCTTTGGGTTTTTAAAAAATTACAACAACAAAATTAACCCCAAAAAAATGGCCAGACAGCAAAAAAGTACAGCTATGCAACTGCCAGTGATTTATAGCGATCACTGGCAAGCTAGGGGTTAATGGCTCTGAAAATTAAATTAAATTAACTAAATGTTTCTGAAAAGAGCCTTTGGGTTTTTAAAAAATTACAACAACAAAATTAACCCCTAAAAAATGCACAGACAGCAAAAAAGTACAGCTATGCAACTGCCAGTGATTTATAGCGATCACTGGCAAGCTAGGGGTTAATGGCTCTGAAAATTAAATTAAATTAACTAAATGTTTCTGAAAAGTGCCTTTGGGTTTTTAAAAAATTACAACAACAAAATTAACCCCTAAAAAAATGCACAGACAGCAAAATGCAGCAAAAAAAAAAGTGCACCTATGCTACTGCCAGTGATATATAGTGATCACTGGCAAGCTAGGGGTTAATGGCTCTGAAAAGAGGCTTTGGTTCTATATTTTTTAACAAATAAAAGAAATAAATCTTTCTCTCTGCTAAATACAGGTCTCTCTCTCTCTCCAACAAAATGGCAAGTGAGGAGAGGGAGGGAGATCCACACTGATCATAGTCAATATTTACAAATATTGACATGATCAGACAAATGGGGTATTTTATTATTATTATTATTTTTTTTAGGGTGGGAGGCTCAGATTGGGTGACCCTAGCTTGCCCCTATGATGATGCAGGCTAGGGACACCCCCAGAGGCCCCATGATGCACTGGGCATCGCCATCTTGGATGCCTAGTGAAGGGGGAGGGGGGGCTATTTGGGCTTTTTTTTTATTTTATCCGTTTTTTTAAAAAAAAATTTAATTTATTATTTTATAACTAATTAAGTGCCTCGACCCACCGAGGCACTTAGCACACAAGCAGAGCATCGGAAGCGTGTCCGATCGCTTCCGATGCTCTGAAACACTGCCGGGCTCCACGTGGAGCGAAACCAGAAGTGATCACTCGTGGGGGAGTGATCAATCCGGTCCCGGCACTCGGGAACAGTATTGCAGGATGCCTAGACATCAAGGCAAGCCTGCAATACTGTTAGAGCAGTTGGAAGCGATTTCGATCGCTTCCAGTGCTCTGTTAAACCGATGACGTATGCCATACGTCCTCTGTCGTTAAGTGCTTTTTTTTGAGGACGTATGGCATACGTCGTCGGTCGTTAAGGGGTTAATATGTGCTCTGAGTATACATACAAACTTTACCATGTTTGAAAATGGGTTTTCATATAGCCAAAGCTGTTTGAATAGTATTAATCTACAAAACAACTGCTTGCCAAATATATTTTGATAGAATATGGCTGTAAAAATAGATCTATGCAAAGTATTGGAGAAGTTAACACAATGTGGGCTGGATTACAAGTAGCACGCTAACATTAGCGTGCCCGATATTGAAATATCGCACCAACGTTAACTTGTGCACGTATTACAATTTGGAAGTAAGACTGCAAAAGCGCAAACTAAATTTGCGTTCTTCGAGTTAGCACAACTGAAGACAATGGGCGAGATTACATGTGCGGTGCATGCTTCAGCATAACTGCTAAAACCTGCGTTGCCTATAAATTCACCTTGCACATTGGGGAATCACATAAACCCCACTGGCAGTTCATAATCTGCTGTAAATCGGAAAAACTAGCGATGTCCAAAAATAAACCCGACACGTCAAAACCCCTGTATCCACAATCCCCTCACATCGCAACTAATAATAAAAGTATTAACCCCTAAACCACCAACCCACACAACGCAATATACCTAAAAAATGTATTAACCCCTAACCCGCCATTCACCCACATTGCGATCTACCTAATATATGTATTAACCCCTAACCCGCCATTCACTCACATCGGGATCTACCTAATATATGTATTAACCCCTAATCCGCCTATCACCCACATGGTGATCTACCTAATATATGTATTAACTAATCCGCCATTCATCCACAACGCCAACTACCTATCAACGCTATTAACCCCTAATCTTCCAACCCCCCACAACGCAAAGTACCAATCAACATTATTAACCCCTAAACTGCCAACCCCCAAAACGCAAATAACAATTAAAATGAAAAATCTAACATTACTTTAAAAAAAAAAAAAAACTTAGATTAAATTAAATAATCTTAAATTACAAAAAATAAAAAAGTCTAACATTGCAGAAAAAAATAAAGAAAATTATCAAAAATAAAAAAATGAAACCCAATCCCTATGAAAATAAAAAAGCCCCCCCCAAAAAACACCCCCTAATTTAAACTACACTACCAATAGCCCTTAAAAGGGCCTTTTGTAGGGCATTGCCCTAAATTAAACAGCTTTTTTCCATTAAATAAATACTAAGTCCCCCCTAACAATAAAACCCCACAAAATAAAAAAAACTAGCACTAAAAAAACCTAAGCTACCCATCGCCTCTAAAGGGGCATTTGTATGGGCATTGCCCTTAAAAGGGAATTCAGCTCTTTTACAAGCTCATTAAAACCCTAATCTAAAGGAACCCCCCCCAAAAAAAAAACTTAGTCTAAACCCCAAATAGGTACTCACCATACCTTAAGTCCGGCGAAGAAGGTCTTCTAACAGGCGGTGAAGTCTTCTTGGAGGCTTCGATATCTTCTTCCAGCGTGGCGACCTCTTCTATCTTCATCCAGGACCAAGCTGGCATGGAGCGGAGGTGACGGTGGGACAGAAGACTGGCGACGATGGAGCCATCGAGCGTGAAGAACCTCTTCATACGATCATTGCTGTACACTGACGATTAATGCAAGGTACCCATTTAAATATGGGGTACCTTGCATTCCTATTGGCTGAAAAATTAAAATCAGCCAATAGGATTTCAGAAGCTCTAATTTCAAGTCCTTGCGCTGAATATGTGATACCAACTTGCGACGGGCTCTGTGTTATTTTTTGGGAGAAAAATTAGCGGGCGACGGTTAAATATATGCGCCGCATTTAAATGCGGTGCCATATATGTGATAGCAATATCCGACTAAAAACCGTCGACTGCGCTTTTGTGGGCTTTTGTAAAGAATTTGGGCTAAATAAATAGTTGCATTAAACATGACATAAATACATTAAAATAAAGTGTTACACTCACATACACACTATCTAATAAAAATTAGTCATATAAATATTAACAAAAAAGTTATAAGGGTTAAAAGGTAAATTGTATATGACAAGGTATTTGAATGAAAAGGGTTATAATGTATATATACATCATATGTGTGTATTTATGTGTTTATATGTGACTGTATACATACATATATAAACACATATATATGCATACATACATATGTATATATACTTTGGAGCTCTTTCCACACAAATACCTGAAACAAGAAAAATCTTTTTAATTCAATTGTAATATTTAGGGCTCGATTTATCAAACTTTGTTCAAGATCGCCTTTAAGTTCTCCGACAAGTACTCTGCATATCGCCATCGGATCGGCGCACATGTGCGCCATTATTTATCATAAAATGGGTCGTAATTCTACGTTACTTTTCAAAGTCGAGATGTGGCGTGATATTGATAAATCTCGCTGTTATTCATATTTTTGCGCCATATTTATTATTAAAAATTTGTTAAATTAAAGCGCATAATAGAAATAAATGTGAATTATATATTTATAAACTGAATCTAAAGTTATTGATTACATTTTAATATACATAAATAAAATTTTTGATTGTTCAATTATACTTTCTTATATATTCAATGTTAGAAATGAAATGTATATAAATAGAGTGCTTTTCAAAAAACACAAACTTTATTTTGATTCCGATATTCAATAAAAATTAATAAAAAAAATAATAAAATGTCATCATATTATCACATTCTCTGTATATCAATCTCTGAAGGGACAGCAGTTCAATATTAACATAAAAATGTAAACCTGAAAATACCATTAGTGTTTGATATCTACTTTATTATTTGTTGTACCAATGTTTTTATTATTTAAGAAAGCACATGAAGATCTATTTTAATGTTAATGCTATATCTGACTCCTAATTTTATTCGAAATTTTATCTTTTTTGTAGTAACTGTTTGAACAACTTATATAAACATGTGCAATGTATTTCAAAGATATAACCCAACTCTTTGATATAACCCAACTCTTATATTTCCATCCACCTCCCCCCTCTGGACTAATATACCTATTTATGTTTTACAATAAAATAATTATTAACTTTTTTCGATGAAATAAACACAGACACCCAAAAAAATTATATTGTAACATCAATCAATTTATTTTAACCCAAAATAAATGTTATTTTCACATAAAAAAAAAGAATTTTGATTTATTTTTCATAAAAAAATAAAATAAATAAATAATGTTATTTCCACATGAAAAAATATAGAATTTTTTGCTTTATTGTTTATAATTAAAAAGATTGATATTTTTCTCTTAAGTTTTGCACTTTTATGTATGTCCTCATCAAATTGTTTTCTACTTCCAGAAGGGTATCCAAAACTTCTTTTTTGTTAATAGTTATTTCTTGATCTTCAGGCACTGTACCAATGAGAAATAGAAAAATAGTTATATTAAGGAACATGACATTAATTTAATACATTTTTAATCTGTTCAGTATTACCAGATAACTAATGTTTTACCTAATGCTAACAGGATCATAGACAATGACTAATATCTTGTTAGAAGGTTTTATCTACACCTCTGTTGTTATTTAAAGCATGTCATCTTGATAATACTGTGTACACGCACATGCATCTTTACTTCCACACAATAGTGACAATTTCAATTGAATTTCATAAAACTAAAGATTGTTATGATACAAAAGAACTCACTCCAATCATAGCATTGCGTTGAATTGGATGAATTTGATTGCTGCTCTTCTTCATGTTCAATGTTCTCTCCTTCATCTTGAATAGCTGTAAGACATACAAATTAATTAGACCAGGAATAGTTATTTAATAAAATATAACATTTTGGATCATTATATTCCAACACTATTGACTTATGTTAATTGAACAATGCTGATTGCAATCCATATCTCTTTTGAATAATTATTCACTAAAATAAAAGTTATATTTTCAGAAGTGACTGAATAGACATATGAACCTACATATATTGTCTTGTGGTTGCTCGCTATTTGAAGAAACTTGCATCACATTATTATTTGTTTCCTCTTCAACAATTATTTCTTCAATGGCTGTTTGGTTTGGATCTTCTTCAATCATGTCTATAATATGATTATAGTCATTAACTAGAATAATATTATTTATTTTTAATATATATGTGAATTAAATCTAACTTCATTATCACATTCATCATCAATGATGGGCATTGGCCTTCTGCGACGTTGTTGTCTCTCTTTTTTTTTTATCTTTTTGTAAAAATGTTGAAAATATAAATGTTAATATCAATTATGAGTTATCTTAATACTATACATTTTATAAAAAGATAGTAACTATATTCCTACCCGTTGTAATTATAGCCTCAGACTCCATAAACACAGTCGGTAGTGGATCACAATCAGCTTCTGGAATGGATGGATTCAAGTTTATTGGGCACAGATAACGGGGCCTTCTTCTATTTTTGACTGTAAAAGTAAAATACAAATGTATTTATATATATTTTTTGGCAATCTATTTTTGAGTACAACATACATCGAACAGAAACAATTACATTGTTAATATTGTTTCACAAACTGCTATCAAGCTCAAATGGATACAAAAACAGCAATATTATTTTTCTACAAAGTTCAAGATTCTGTAAACTAAGTAACTACAAATGACAGATTACAAATTGCGTTACAAAATTGATACACAGCAGTCTAGAAATATTACATAAATACTTACATTTCATAACATAGCTTCTTATTAGGGTCCTTAATTTTGATTGTCTCCGGATTAGATCGTTATAACGCTTCAGGCACTGTTTTCTAGTCCTATTATGGCCAGACAGACGTCTGACCCGTCGCACCATCTCAGATAAAATTGGATTTCTTTTATCTTGTTCCAATGCGAAGATCCCCTTCCTTTTTTTAGGAAAATACTTTTCCATTGTATAGGTGATTATCAGTAATTCACCTATGGAAAACTTCTTGGAACGATTCATCATCACTGTCTGTATCTATCTCTGTAACCATAAAACTCCACCCAATAACGGAACTAATTGTGATTGTAATTGCGCAGTAAAGTATACCCATTCAAAAAATGATTTATGTTTAAAACAAGTAAGTAATTGCCCAGAAAAATATTTAGTAATAAATATTAAAGAAGTATTATTAAACTCGTTACATCTTTTCGTATAAATAGAAATGACATTTAAGTTGTTACAAAGTGCGCAATAACGTGCACTATATTTCTACTGTTGATACAAAATAACTGGCACTATTTCGACTCTTGATACAATGCGCAATAACTTGCAATATATTTCTACAGTCGATACATTTGTTTGCATAGTTTAAATTTATTTTTATGGCTATGTTCATTGTTACTTTAATTAATACATAAAAATGTTATGTTTTTTGTAATTGATAATGTATATAAAAATATAGATACATAAATTTGAAAATAATAACTATTTGACCAATAGGAATAAAGTAAATTGTTATTGTCCAATCAAATTCAAGATAATAATTTTATTTCAATTATTCATTTAATCTATTCATATAACGCCCCATTTCTGTAACGTTCGAGAACAAAAGTTGTTATTGCTAATTGTTCATTATTTTTTTTTATTTTTTTTTTACTAAAAACATGCTTTTATTTTCTTTTGGCAGAACCTTAAACATTAAATCATTTCTTTTGTTTTGTATATGGCGCCACTTACGATACAAATGAAATAAGACGCCAGATGGTCTGCAAAACTGAATATTACAACTTCTGAATCTAAATTATAATTAATACTTAAATTTCTACCCATGACAATGAACATCTCTTCAGTTAGAAAACACAAGTAAGTAAAGATTTAAAGGGACAGTCTACTCCAGAATTTTTATTGTTTAAAAAAAAAAAATAGATAATCCCCCTACCACCCATTCCCCAGTTCTGCACAACCAACAGTCATATTATATACACCCTCTACCTCTGTGACCACCGTGCATCTAACCCTTTGTAGACTGCCCCCTTATCTCAGCTCCCCTGACAGACCTGCATTTCAGCCAATCAGTGCCGACTCATAAGTAACGCCATAGGAATGAGCACAATATTATCCATATGGCACACATGAACCAGTGCCGTCTAGCCGTAAAAACTGTCAAAATGCCCTGAGATAAGAAGCGGCCTTCAAGGGCCTAGAAATTAGCCTACGATCCCACCTAGGTCTAACTGTCAACAAAAGAACACCAAGAGAACAAAAAACATTGACAAAAGTAAACTGGAAAGTTGCTCAAAATTGCATGCCCTATCTGAATCATGAAAGTTTAATTTTCACTACACTGTCCCTTTAAATTTGTCTTTGATACAACAGGAATTCTAAAAGGCAATGTTCTTGCCACATTTTGCCGGCCCCACTTGCATCACAGGCAAATCTAGGTTGATGCGAAGGGCACACTGCATAAAGCAATACTAGAATAAAGGTGCACACAATATTAGACATTTTTTACTGGGGTGAAGTCATGGTTTTAAAAAAAAAAAAAAATACAGGATGACCCTGGCACACTATATTATATTACACCTGTTTGTTGGGGGTTGTATTTAGAACAGCTGTACAAAAAAAAAAAAATGTATGTATGGTCAGGTAAGTCAAAATTAAAGGGACAGTCTACACCAGAATTGCCACTGTTTAAAAAGATAGACAATCCCTCCACTACCCATTCCCCAGTCCTGCACAACCAACACGGTTATATTAATATACCTTTCACCTCTGTGACCACCCTGTATCCAAGCCTCTTCTGACAGCCACCTGATCACATGCCTTTTTATTTATTATCTATTGACTTGCCTTTTAGCCAATTAGTGCTGTGTCAGGCAAAACTCCACAGGCGCAAGCACAATTCCATCCACATGGCACACATGGACCAGCAGTCTCTTGCTGCGAAAAGCAAACAAAAAAAGCATGTGACAAGAGGCTGCCTGCAGTGGCCCAGAAACAGGCAGACATTTAGAGGTTCAAAAAGGCACAGTTAACACCAAAATTGTTATGGTTTATATTGTTATACTTTATAGCCATTAAACCTCCAAGTCTGCCTATCTCTAAGCCACCACAGACAGCCCCCCATCACATGCCTTCTCCATTTGCCCCCCACAGCAAGCGACCGCCAATCCATGGGTGCCATACAGACAGCACCGTGCCCACACCCGTGGTGTTGTGCACACATTTAAGTAAAATTTAAGAAAACAACTTTCCAATCCACTTCTATCATCAAATCTGCATAGTTTTCCCCTTATCCTTTGTTGAAGGAGCAGTAATGCACTACTGGGAGCTAGCTGAAACATCACGTTAGCCAATGATGAGGCATATATAAAAGCAGCCACCAATTAGCAGCTAGCTTCCAGCAGCTTACCAATGCTCCTGAGCTACCTAGGTATGCTTTCCAACAAAGGACACAAAGAGAACGAAGCAAAAAAGACAACAGAAGCAAATTGGATAGTTGCTTAAAATTATTTGCGCTATCTGGATCATGAAAGTAAATGTTGGGTTTCATGTTGCTTTTATTTTTTTCATAATGTTTAGTGCCCCGGTAAACCATCTGACAAAGTGAAACGTTCATTCAAGCCAGATCATGTCTGAAATGGTTTTGGTCATAATTTCCTAATACAAGTTAAATGAAATTGCACTGGCAAGTAGGAACATTACTATATATTTATAAGATGCTAAATCACTTCCCACAGCTAAGAGCAATATAAGACATGAACCTGTCTATGTACAAAGGTCATTAACTTGCATAGCGTATTTATTCACCAAAGCAATTAGAAGTATACAATATAACAGTTCATATAAAAAATACACAATTCTACGCAGTGATTTATGATTTTCTGGTCATATTCTTCCCTGGTCCATATACAATTGCTTTCGTTAAATTACTTTTTTTCCCAGTTTAGCCATCCGGATTCTCAGCGCTGTTAAAGACGGATCTTCAGTACCATCATCTATCGTCTGCCTGGTATACTGAGAATAGTTAGAATGGCTTAAGCTCGCTTCTTGTTCTTGTAAAGATATGGAATTCTTATAGGGTATCTGATTTCTCATAATTATATTTTAATTTGGTAGTTTTTGTACTGTGATATTTTGTGTATCATTCTGAAGTATTTGCTTTCGCTGAGCGATGGGGGGTATGGAAATCTCTTTTGTGACATTTTCTTCATCAAGTTTAATTTCCTCTTCATTATCATCATCAATGATAACTAGCTCAGCCCGGATGATCCCTTCATAATCTGAAATGGGTTTGGCATCACTTTCATCGGCATGCTGGTATCCCATAAAAATCATAGTAACTGGTTCGGAATCATCGACAATACATGGTGTTGCATGAATGATGCTGTAGCGCGTATCCTCTTCATATGCTGAGGAAGGGTGTTCTGTAGTGTACCCTGAGTCTGTAGACATGGCCTGGTGGGAATTATCTGTTGGTTTACTATACAATTCCTTCTTTTCTTCTATTGCTTGTTGGCTTTGTTTCAACCCACTTGACGTGCTCAGAGAATTTTTTGGCTCTTCAACACTTTCTCTAGTTTGAGAGATTTGTCTTGATATGTCTGGATAGGATTGTGTTTCTCCTGTTTTTGTCCCATTCATAATACTCTTTGAGAACACAGTCTGACCATGAACATTTCCATTAATCTCTTGGAGGGGTGAATGGTGCCCGTTTGTTCTTGGTGAGATTTGACCATAAGAGGAAACATTGCTATACTGAGTGGAATATACAGGTTCATGATACTCAGTGGGAAACTGTGAGCTTTTTTCAGTTGCTTTCCTTAACAGATCTTCTACTTCAACTGGGGCCAAGGTGTCAACTCCATTTTGTGTCACATTTCCCTCTCTATCCATAGCATACACTGATTTCCTTCCATCGTCATAAACTTTCACTCCTGTGTCTTTGAGTTCAGCAGAAGAAACGGGTATACTGGACAACACTGTGCTTTCTCCTGTTTTCTTATCCTTGGCAACTTTGATTTCCATGGCAAATAAAGCTTTTCTCTGCTCCTCTCCATTCTCGTTTTGGGTGCTCTCCATCCTCCTGATAAACGTTGGTTTATATGATGCAGGAAGGTCAGGTATACCTGCATATATATCAGTTTTAACTGCTTCTACTTCTATAGCTTCTGCCTTTACGGCCTTTATGATATCTTCATTTGTTCTTTCCACGGATTTTAATCTTTGTAGCACGCAAATTTCTTTAGCTGAGAGCTGCATTTCTGCTTTTTTAAGTTCATCAATTTCTTTCTCAAGTCTTTAAGCATTCTTTAGAATGTACCAAGCAAGAATAAATTACATTGTCCCAAAGGCATTAGCTTTCTTTAGTACACAAAACCTTCCACCATGTGCTGTGGCCTAATCTGGAAGGCACTTTGTAATCAGTAGACTGGACACAGGCTTAGAGTCTTCTTAGTTCATAATGAGCATTACTTTATTCTGACTTCGAACGAAGACAATATTTTTTTTGCGCCATTTATTGATCAAATATTGCGATGGCTACTGGACTATCTGGAAAGACAAAAAGTGGCCGAAGTGTGATGTTTACTCATCGACAAAACTGTATTTTAGTTGAAGCTGTCATCGAACATTATGATGTTATTATCTGCTATCAAGCAAAATCTATAAACCCTCAAAGAAAGAAGGCAATTTGGGAACAAATTAGTCGTGCAGTGTCAGCGGAGGGTAGTTTTCCTAAAGACGTTAGGGCCTGTCGGAAGAGGGTGAATGATATTCGTAAGAATATTAAAAAAAAAAGTCTGTAAGGAAAATCAGTTATCGAAAGGAACTGGTGGAGGCCCCGCATATAGGGCTGAACTTCTGGACTATGAACAGATGCTGTATGCCAGGATGGGGGATGCTGTCGTGGTGGGACTTGATGTTCCATCAGATACCATGGATTTCAGAGGTAAATATCTCATTGCTTGCTGTTAAACGAATAGTCTATTCAGAACTTAAATTTCATGATTCAGACAGAGCATACCATGTTTATCAACTTTATAATTTTCTCCTATTAAGATTTTTTATTTTTTATCTTTGAATATGTATTTAACAAATTTTGATTGTAAGCTTGGAAGCAGGACCATTTTTGGTTGAGGACCTGGATAGCGCTTGCTGATTGGATGGCTACATTTAAAAAGAAAACAATCCTCAAGCGCTAACCAGGTGCCACACCCAAAAATGGTCCGGCTTCTAAGCTTAGATTCTTTTATTGTTTAAAATAAAGATAAAAAAAAGAGGACAATAAAAAAATTATAATAGGATTGAATTTTAAAGTTGTTTAAAATTCCATGCTCTATCTGAATAATGAAAGTATCATTTTCACTATACTATCTCTTTAACATGTATTTTGTATATTCAGTTTTGACTTTATGTTTGTTAATTTTTTTAATTTTATTTATATGTACTTTAAAGAACAACATGAAGAGGCGTTTGAAACAGAAATAGAAAATGCCTAGGGGGGACCAACCATCCGAGTCTGAGTTGACTTCTGAACAGCAACAACCCTCAACATCATCATGTGATATAACATGCAGAGAAGAAACTACCAGTAAGTAAAAGTATATTACTAAAATGTAAATATCATTTGTATTAATGAAAAGAATCGACAATGAAATGTAATTAATATGTATTAAGTTTCTGACTTTTCTCATGAAAATTCTGTTTATGTACAGAAGAATTTTTTATAAACATGTATATGAATATCAATGTATTTATTGTTACAGGTGTCAGGGGATTACTACAGACAATGCAGGATTCCTCAATTACATTATTTGATGGTAAGTATTGACCTTTTTTTTTTCTTTGAAATAATTTTTTTTTTTATCTAAAATTATATTTATTTACATTCATAGATGAAATAGAAATCACTATTGACTTGCCTTTTAGCCAATTAGTGCTGTGTCAGGCAAAACTCCACAGGCGCAAGCACAATTCCATCCACATGGCACACATGGACCAGCAGTCTCTTGCTGCGAAAAGCAAACAAAAAAAGCATGTGACAAGAGGCTGCCTGCAGTGGCCCAGAAACAGGCAGACATTTAGAGGTTCAAAAAGGCACAGTTAACACCAAAATTGTTATGGTTTATATTGTTATACTTTATAGCCATTAAACCTCCAAGTCTGCCTATCTCTAAGCCACCACAGACAGCCCCCCATCACATGCCTTCTCCATTTGCCCCCCACAGCAAGCGACCGCCAATCCATGGGTGCCATACAGACAGCACCGTGCCCACACCCGTGGTGTTGTGCACACATTTAAGTAAAATTTAAGAAAACAACTTTCCAATCCACTTCTATCATCAAATCTGCATAGTTTTCCCCTTATCCTTTGTTGAAGGAGCAGTAATGCACTACTGGGAGCTAGCTGAAACATCACGTTAGCCAATGATGAGGCATATATAAAAGCAGCCACCAATTAGCAGCTAGCTTCCAGCAGCTTACCAATGCTCCTGAGCTACCTAGGTATGCTTTCCAACAAAGGACACAAAGAGAACGAAGCAAAAAAGACAACAGAAGCAAATTGGATAGTTGCTTAAAATTATTTGCGCTATCTGGATCATGAAAGTAAATGTTGGGTTTCATGTTGCTTTTATTTTTTTCATAATGTTTAGTGCCCCGGTAAACCATCTGACAAAGTGAAACGTTCATTCAAGCCAGATCATGTCTGAAATGGTTTTGGTCATAATTTCCTAATACAAGTTAAATGAAATTGCACTGGCAAGTAGGAACATTACTATATATTTATAAGATGCTAAATCACTTCCCACAGCTAAGAGCAATATAAGACATGAACCTGTCTATGTACAAAGGTCATTAACTTGCATAGCGTATTTATTCACCAAAGCAATTAGAAGTATACAATATAACAGTTCATATAAAAAATACACAATTCTACGCAGTGATTTATGATTTTCTGGTCATATTCTTCCCTGGTCCATATACAATTGCTTTCGTTAAATTACTTTTTTTCCCAGTTTAGCCATCCGGATTCTCAGCGCTGTTAAAGACGGATCTTCAGTACCATCATCTATCGTCTGCCTGGTATACTGAGAATAGTTAGAATGGCTTAAGCTCGCTTCTTGTTCTTGTAAAGATATGGAATTCTTATAGGGTATCTGATTTCTCATAATTATATTTTAATTTGGTAGTTTTTGTACTGTGATATTTTGTGTATCATTCTGAAGTATTTGCTTTCGCTGAGCGATGGGGGGTATGGAAATCTCTTTTGTGACATTTTCTTCATCAAGTTTAATTTCCTCTTCATTATCATCATCAATGATAACTAGCTCAGCCCGGATGATCCCTTCATAATCTGAAATGGGTTTGGCATCACTTTCATCGGCATGCTGGTATCCCATAAAAATCATAGTAACTGGTTCGGAATCATCGACAATACATGGTGTTGCATGAATGATGCTGTAGCGCGTATCCTCTTCATATGCTGAGGAAGGGTGTTCTGTAGTGTACCCTGAGTCTGTAGACATGGCCTGGTGGGAATTATCTGTTGGTTTACTATACAATTCCTTCTTTTCTTCTATTGCTTGTTGGCTTTGTTTCAACCCACTTGACGTGCTCAGAGAATTTTTTGGCTCTTCAACACTTTCTCTAGTTTGAGAGATTTGTCTTGATATGTCTGGATAGGATTGTGTTTCTCCTGTTTTTGTCCCATTCATAATACTCTTTGAGAACACAGTCTGACCATGAACATTTCCATTAATCTCTTGGAGGGGTGAATGGTGCCCGTTTGTTCTTGGTGAGATTTGACCATAAGAGGAAACATTGCTATACTGAGTGGAATATACAGGTTCATGATACTCAGTGGGAAACTGTGAGCTTTTTTCAGTTGCTTTCCTTAACAGATCTTCTACTTCAACTGGGGCCAAGGTGTCAACTCCATTTTGTGTCACATTTCCCTCTCTATCCATAGCATACACTGATTTCCTTCCATCGTCATAAACTTTCACTCCTGTGTCTTTGAGTTCAGCAGAAGAAACGGGTATACTGGACAACACTGTGCTTTCTCCTGTTTTCTTATCCTTGGCAACTTTGATTTCCATGGCAAATAAAGCTTTTCTCTGCTCCTCTCCATTCTCGTTTTGGGTGCTCTCCATCCTCCTGATAAACGTTGGTTTATATGATGCAGGAAGGTCAGGTATACCTGCATATATATCAGTTTTAACTGCTTCTACTTCTATAGCTTCTGCCTTTACGGCCTTTATGATATCTTCATTTGTTCTTTCCACGGATTTTAATCTTTGTAGCACGCAAATTTCTTTAGCTGAGAGCTGCATTTCTGCTTTTTTAAGTTCATCAATTTCTTTCTCAAGTCTTTAAGCATTCTTTAGAATGTACCAAGCAAGAATAAATTACATTGTCCCAAAGGCATTAGCTTTCTTTAGTACACAAAACCTTCCACCATGTGCTGTGGCCTAATCTGGAAGGCACTTTGTAATCAGTAGACTGGACACAGGCTTAGAGTCTTCTTAGTTCATAATGAGCATTACTTTATTCTGACTTCGAACGAAGACAATATTTTTTTTGCGCCATTTATTGATCAAATATTGCGATGGCTATTGGACTATCTGGAAAGACAAAAAGTGGCCGAAGTGTGATGTTTACTCATCGACAAAACTGTATTTTAGTTGAAGCTGTCATCGAACATTATGATGTTATTATCTGCTATCAAGCAAAATCTATAAACCCTCAAAGAAAGAAGGCAATTTGGGAACAAATTAGTCGTGCAGTGTCAGCGGAGGGTAGTTTTCCTAAAGACGTTAGGGCCTGTCGGAAGAGGGTGAATGATATTCGTAAGAATATTAAAAAAAAAAGTCTGTAAGGAAAAGCAGTTATCGAAAGGAACTGGTGGAGGCCCCGCATATAGGGCTGAACTTCTGGACTATGAACAGATGCTGTATGCCAGGATGGGGGATGCTGTCGTGGTGGGACTTGATGTTCCATCAGATACCATGGATTTCAGAGGTAAATATCTCATTGCTTGCTGTTAAACGAATAGTCTATTCAGAACTTAAATTTCATGATTCAGACAGAGCATACTATGTTTATCAACTTTATAATTTTCTCCTATTAAGATTTTTTATTTTTTATCTTTGAATATGTATTTAACAAAGTTTGATTGTAAGCTTGGAAGCAGGACCATTTTTGGTTGAGGACCTGGATAGCGCTTGCTGATTGGATGGCTACATTTAAAAAGAAAACAATCCTCAAGCGCTAACCAGGTGCCACACCCAAAAATGGTCCGGCTTCTAAGCTTAGATTCTTTTATTGTTTAAAATAAAGATAAAAAAAAGAGGACAATAAAAAAATTATAATAGGATTGAATTTTAAAGTTGTTTAAAATTCCATGCTCTATCTGAATAATGAAAGTATCATTTTCACTATACTATCTCTTTAACATGTATTTTGTATATTCAGTTTTGACTTTATGTTTGTTAATTTTTTTAATTTTATTTATATGTACTTTAAAGAACAACATGAAGAGGCGTTTGAAACAGAAATAGAAAATGCCTAGGGGGGACCAACCATCCGAGTCTGAGTTGACTTCTGAACAGCAACAACCCTCAACATCATCATGTGATATAACATGCAGAGAAGAAACTACCAGTAAGTAAAAGTATATTACTAAAATGTAAATATCATTTGTATTAATGAAAAGAATCGACAATGAAATGTAATTAATATGTATTAAGTTTCTGACTTTTCTCATGAAAATTCTGTTTATGTACAGAAGAATTTTTTATAAACATGTATATGAATATCAATGTATTTATTGTTACAGGTGTCAGGGGATTACTACAGACAATGCAGGATTCCTCAATTACATTATTTGATGGTAAGTATTGACCTTTTTTTTTTCTTTGAAATAATTTTTTTTTTTATCTAAAATTATATTTATTTACATTCATAGATGAAATAGAAATCACTTTAGAACCACTTGTGACGGACACAGTTTGTCAGGAGGATGATGATGAGACACAAATAGAGGGACAAACTCAAATACAACTTGAGACACCACATGTTGACGAATCAGAATGTAAGGAAGAGATTGAGGATGCACAACAATGTCAAATAGATGAACCAGAGAGACCAAATGAAGTTGAACGATTGACAGATATGACATTGTCTTTTCGAAATGAACGGAATGAATTTTTTAAGGAAATGATTGAATTACAAAAACAGAGAAATAATTTACTTAAAGAACAGTTAAATGTTCAAAAGGAGTATTATCAGAAAAAGTTAGAGTTCATGAATAGGCGACATCCAGATTTATAATTATATTGTTCATCATATACCTTCAAGTTATGGGGTATAAACAATTTAACGCACTTTAAATTATAACCTTTGTTAATTTTTATTAGAGTTTACTGTTTTGATGTTGATATTGTGTTTAATAAAGTTTTTTTACATTATTAAATAAAGTTTTTTAATTCAAAGTAAATAACGAAACTTATGGTTTTTGTATCAAAGTATTTATTTTTTATTCAAAACTAGAAATTTATATATATAACTCTATAAATATATATATATATATATATATATATATATATATATATATATATATATATATATATATATATATATGTATAAATAACACAACACAACTTTGGTAACAAACTATATAATTCTTCTTAGAAAAAATAAATATATATATATATATATATATTTATATATATATATATATATATATATATATATATATATATACACACACATCTATCTATTTAAAATATAAAAAAAAGAAAAACTGTATTTGAATCCAATCCGAAAATTTCCTGAAAAAAAAAAAGTTGTAATTAATAAGATTGAACAAACAATATTAACATGTGATTACAGTTTTAAGTAGACTTACATCTAAAAAATCTTTCAATAATTTCAAGACGATTTTCAACTCCAGCTCTTGTGGTATGTCTTATGACAATTTCCTGAGGAACATAAACATCTTCAGGCACATCCTCCAGACACACCTCATCTAGATTTCCTTGGGCAATAGCAATATTATGCATTATGCATGACACCAGAATTATATCATTACATTTCTCAGGGGAATATTGTAGATCACCACGTGAACGGTCCAACACTCGAAATCTCATTTTCAGTACCCCAAATGTTCACTCAATTGCACTCCTTGTTGACCTGTGAGCTTCGTTAAACTTGATTTCAGAGCGTGTATGAGGAATTGGTACAGGTGTCAAGAGCCAAGGCCTACAGGGGTACCCGCTGTCACCTTCAAAAATATAATGAAATTAAAAATTAGCTATATGTAACTACAGGTTTATAAGGTTCAACAATGACAATTTAATAATTAAAAAAATGTTTGATTAATATAAATATAAAAATTTTAATATTCACCTAATAGCCAACCGTGTGGCATGTCTCCACGTTCAAATGCTGTAAATAAAGCCGACTGCTTTAATATGTGAAAATCGTGGCATGACCCTGGAAAACCTGATCTTACTGCCCAAAATCGAAGGTTAGAATCACATACTGCCTGAACATTGAGAGAGTGGATGTGTTTGCGATTTCTATATTGCTCCTCCCTTAAAGCTGGTGGTCGAATTGCAATATGTGTGCAATCAATTGCACCTAGCACATTTGGAATGCAGGCAACTTGATAAAAAACAGCTATTACTTGGTGCCATTCATGTACATTCCTTGGCACATATATAAATTTATTTAGATGCTTCAAAATAGCTTTTAAAACAGTCCTCAAATGTCTGCAAAAAGAAGGCTGACTCATGCCTACCACTGCATTGGACACAGCCTGAAAAGAGCCTGTGGCTAGGAAAAGCAAAACTGCCAATAACTTGAGCATTCCAGGTATTGCCCTTGTTCTTCTGGTCTGTGGCTCTAGATCATTCTGTATTAGAACATATAGATTTTGTATGCTCTCCCTGTTTAGGCGAAATCTTTTTTTTATCTGGTAATCAGATAATGCCTGTAGTCCACAACGAGGTAGAAAAACTCATGGAACTCTTTGCCGTCTACGTATTGGCATAATCTGTTCATTTCAACGACTTTCATGGCCCCTTGCTAAAGAAATAGCAGACAAAATCAGGAAATAATCCATCTTCTGGCGCTGAAAATATGGAGTAAATTAGATGTTCTCCTATCTCTTTAGGGAGAACATTAGTAGTCATATTAGGAGGAGAACTTTAGGCTCTCCAATGGCGCAAAATAATGATAAATATATATTTTGGAGAGAAGTTGGTCGTATTGTTGAATATACACCCGGAAAAGGGCGTTTTAAAGCTTTATTTTGCGCAAATGTGCGCCTAGGCGAGGGACATTGAAGGGCGAGAATTTTGCAGTCGTATTTGCACATTTTTAGGAGTATTTGTGATTGATAAATAAGAGATACATTACGACGGCGTGAATTTAGGCGCAAATGAAGGAGAATATGTTTGATAAATCGAGCCCTAAATAATGGGTTTTACTGTGCATGTAAGTATTTTATATTCCAATGTTCTTCACATAGGGGAAAATGCTCTATGTATTTTTAAATAGATATTGCTATCTATCTATATATCTATCTATCTATCTATCTATATATATATATATATATATATATATATATACCAGGGGCGTATTCAGGATTTGTGCTGCCCTAGGCACTCAAAATTCTGCTAACCTACCTCTCAGTCCAGGCCAGGCTGCACAAGTGAGCTCCGCCTCCACTGTCACCATGTTATGCGCACCCACATAGAATCCCATAGGATAGCAATAGCTGGGCCCTGGTTGATTTAGCCACCCGGCCCTGAGTTCAGTAGAGTGGCCCTAGGGACTCAAAATTCTGCTGCCCCTTAAAAATCTGCTGCCCTAGGCACCGGCCTCGTTGGCCTATGCCTTAATACGCCCCTGATATATACTGCCGAGTGGTAAGCGGTAGTTTGTTTCTTACAGTTTGCGCTCTCTATTGATGTCTGTGGGGAGAAGACGTTAGTGCAGTCGCAATATCCGAAGTCCTGAAGTTAGCGCGCGTCAGCTTTCACTCGCGAACAACTAATTTACTTTCAACTTGCAATATGCACAATAACACATGAGCTTCTGGTGGTGTTTGCGTGCAAGTAAATGTGCTGAATAGCGCACTACTTGTAATCTGACCATGTGAAGGCACAACCACACAAGTTTTTTTTTTTTAAATGGATTGGAGGTGGGAGGAACTTTGCTTATCTGTTAAGATGTATTTTCTATATATTATATTATACTTGCAGTACATTAATTGAAAGACCCTGTGTAGTTTCAGCAGTAATATATGCTGTTTTTTTGTGCTGCCCTAGACACTGTGCAAACCACCTACCACAATAATTTGCCCAATGATGCATGGAGGGGTCTTGCCCTCCAATTAGATATGCATAAATCACTGATTTGTAACACAATTAACTAAATAAAATATTTGAAATGCACAGGAGAGGGCTCTTGCCCTAGTACTACCTATCAAAATGTGTTGCCCCCAACCACCACCATTCCAATCCTACTGTTCTAGACAACAGCCTAGTAGGATTTTAAAATCTCTTTAAAAGAATTAAAAAAGAAAAAAAAGATATAACTTAAAGGACCATTAAAGTTGACATTTCAACAATGCATAAAATGTTTCATTTTTGCAAGTGAAACATTATTGCAATATACATTCATTACTTATTTTGCAGCCTTTTGTTGTAAAATACATTAAAAAAATATTTGTTTCACTTTCTCCCAGGGAGGCTTGGGTTAATAATTTAAGGCTATTTATGTGATTTTTTGTTTACTTTTCCATCCCTCCCTAAGCTTCTAGGGTGTCACATGCTTTTAAAAGGTAGATTATCAGTTTTTTTTATCTACAATCATGATAGGCAAAGGCAAATCATTCCTTGCAATAGTAACCATGTTTTATCAGTACTTAACCAATACAAGAGGCCAGGCTACCCCAGTCTGCACATGTGCAAACAGAGCTTGCACTATATCTGAATACTAGTTTGTGATTGGTTAGCAGGGGTTCTCTTCTGAGGGACAGGGAAATCAGTGAAAATAATAAACATAAAACAATATACTCATTTGACAAAATAAATCTGCAATTTTCAATGCAAAATGATTTTTATAAATGAAGGTTTATAAACATGTAGTTTACAATTTGTGTTTAGTGACCCTTTAAAGGGACATGAAGCCCAACATTTTTCTTTCATAATTCAGATTATACAATTTTAAACAACTTTCCAATTTATTTCTTTTATCAATTTTGTTTCATTTTCTTGGTAAAGAGCAGCAATACACTACTTGGAGCTAGCTGAACACATCTGTAAGCCAAAGATAAGATGTTTATAAGTGCAGCCATGAATCAGCATCTAGCTCCCAGCTCCTGAGCCTACCTAGGTATGCTTGTCAACAAACAAAACCAACGCCTAGATTTAGAGTTTGGCGTTAGCCATCAAAAGCAGTGTTAAGGGGTCCTAACGCTGCTTTTTACCGCCCACTGGTATTTAGAGTCAGCCAGGAAAGGGTCTAACGCTCACTTCCAAGCCGCGACTTTTCCATACCGCAGATCCACTTACGCCAATTGCGTATCCTATCTTTTCAATGGGATCTTCCTAACGCTGGTATTTAGAGTCTTGGCTGAAGTGAGCGGTAGAGCCTCTACCGACAAGACTCCATCTGCAGGAAAAAGTCATTAGTTACAGGGACAGTCAAGTCCAAAAAAAACTTTCATGTTTCAAAAAAGGCATGTAATTTTACACACCTTTCCAATTTAATTTTATCACCAATTTGCTTTGTTCCCTTGGTATTCTTAGTTGAAAGCTAAACCTAGGAAGGCTCATATGATAATTTCTAAGCCCTTGAAGGCCGCCTCTAATCACATGCTTTTGTATTTGCTTTTCACAACAGGGGAGAGCTAGTTCCTGTAAGCCATATAGATAACATTGTGAGCACGCCTGTGAATTGTGGCAGACACTGCACTAATTGGCTAAAATGAAAGTCAATAGATAATAAATTAAATGTCATGTGATCAGGGGGCTGTCAGAAGATGCTTAGATACAAGGTAATCACAGAGATAAAACATATATTAATATAACGGTGGTGGCTGTGCAAAACTGGGGAATGGGTAATAAAAGGATTATCTATCTTTTAAAACAACAAAAATTCTGGTGTTGACTGTCTCTTTAAGAGCTTTCTGGGGTAACGCCGGTTTATAAAGCTCTTAATTACTGTGCTCTAAAGTACACTAACACCCATAAACTACCTATGTACCCCTAAACCGAGGTCCCCCCACATCGCCGCCACTATAATAATTTTAACCCCTAATCTGCCGACCGCACATCGCCGCCACCTACATTATCCCTATGAACCCCAAATCTGCTGCCCCTAACAACGCCGACACCAACATAATATTTATTAACCCCTAATCTGCCCCCCCCCCCATGTCACCGCTACCTACCTACACTTATTAACCCCTAATCTGCCGACCGGAGCTCGCCGCTACTCTAATAAATGTATTAACCCCTAAAGCTAAGTCTAACCCTAACCCTAACACCCCCCTAAATTAAATATAATTTTAATCTAACGAAATAAATTAAATATTATTAACTAAAGTATTCCTATTTAAAACTAAATACTTACCTGTAAAATAAACCCTAATATAGCTACAATATAACAAATAATTACATTGTAGCTATTTTAGGATTTATATTTATTTTACAGGCAACTTTGTATTTATTTTAACTAGGTACAATAGCTATTAAATAGTTATTTACTATTTAATAGCTACTTATTTAAAATAATTACAAAATTACCTGTAAAATAAATCCTAACCTAAGTTACAATTAAACCTAACACTACACTATCATTAAATTAATTAAATAAATTAACTACAAGTACCTACAATTACCTACAATTAAATAAACTAAATTACAAAAAAAACAAACACTAAATTACAAAAAATAAAAAAAGATTACAAGAATTTTAAGCTAATTACACCTACTCTAAGCACCCTAATAAAATAACAAAGCCCCCCAAAATAAAAAAATTTCCCTACCCTAATCTAAATTAAAAAAAGTTAACAGCTCTATTACCTTACCAGCCCTTAAAAGGGCTTTTTGCGGGGCATGCCCCAAAGAAATCAGCTCTTTTGTCTGCAAAAAAAAACACAATACCACCCCCCAACATTAAAACCCACCACCCAGATACCCCTACTCTAACCCAAACCCCCCTTAAATAAGCCTAACACTAGCCCCCTGAGGATCTCCCTACCCTGAGTCGTCTTCATCCAACTGGGCACCGATGGACGAAAAGAGGGCATCCGGAGCGGCAGAAATCTTCATCCTATCCGGGCAGAAGAGGACATCCGGACCGGCAGACATCTTTATCCAAGCGGCATCTTCTATCTTCATCCATCCGACGAGGAGCGGCTCCATCTTCAAGAACTCCGGCGCGGAACATCCTTCTTGACCGACTACTAGACGACGAATGAAGGTTCCTTTAAGTGACATCATCCAAGATGGCGTCCCTCGAATTCCGATTGGCTGATAGGATTCTATCAGCCAATCGGAATTAAGGTAGGAAAAATCTGATTGGCTGATTGAATCAGCCAATCAGATTCAAGTTCAATCGGATTGGCTGATCCAATCAGCCAATCAGATTGAGCTCGCATTCTATTGGCTGTTACGATCAGGAAATAGAATGCCTGAGTTGTGCAGTGACATGCCTGAATTGTGCAGTGACATCATCACGTTATTGTGCATGATGTCACTGCGCAAAATGGGAAGCCCCGGCGATGCCTCTCACTCTACAGGCACGATCACCGGGGTAGGAGTGGGTGGGAGCCCCCAGATCTCCCTCAAGGTGGGAGACTGCTAGTGACGGCTCTGAGCCGTCATTAGCACCAGAGTGGGAAACTCTGTGACGGTTCAGAGCCGTCATTAGCACTCAAAGGGTTAAAGGGACATAAAATCTCACATGTTTCATTCATGATTCAGGTAGAGAATACAATTTTTAAAAAGTTTCCAACTTATTTATTTATATTATCAAATTTGTTTTGTTCTCTTGTTATTCTTTGTTGAAGAGATATCTAGATAGGTAGCGTGCACATGCCTGAAGCACTACTTGACAGGAAATAGTGATGCCATATAAGGCTCTTGATAATGTATAACATTGTTGCAAAACTCCTGCCATATAGTGCTGCAGACACACTCCTAGGGGCCTATCTATCAAAGGTCTTGTGGACCTGATCCGACAGTGCGGATCAGGTTCGCAAGACCTCGCTGAATGCGGAGAGCAATACGCTCTCCGCATTTATCATTGCACCAGCAGCTCACAAGAGCTGCTGGTGCAACGCCGCCCCTGCAGACTCGCGGCTGCCAATCGCGGTGTCAATCAACCCGATCATACTCAATCAGGTTGATTTCCGGCGATTCCTGAGCAGGCGGACAGGGTTATGGAGCAGCGGTCTTTAGACAGCTGCTTTATAAATTGTGTTTCTGGTGAGTTTGAAGACTCGCCAGAAACACGGGCCCACAAGCTCCATTCGGAGCTTGATAAATGGGCCCCATAGACTTACCTTCCTGCTTTTCAACAAGGGAAAACAAGAAAACAAAGAACTTTTGATAATAGAAGTTATTTGGAAAGTTGATTACAAGTGTATGTTCTATCTGAATCATAGCAGAAAATGTTTGGGTTTTATGACCCTTTAAAGAATTTTTGTTGTTTAAAAAGGTAGATAATCCCTTTATTACTCATTCCCCAAACTTCCATAACCAACACAGTTATAATATATGTTTTACCTCTGTGATTACCTTGTATCTATACCTCTGCAAACTGCCCCCTTATTTCAGTTATTTTGACAGACTTGCATTTTCAGCCAATCAGTGCTGACTCCTAGGAGCTTCACGTGCCTGAACTCAATGTTATCTATATGAAACACGTTAACTAACGCCCTCTAGTGGTGAAAAACTGTCAAAATGCTTTCAGATTAGAGGCAGTTTTCAAGGTCTAAGAAATTAGCACATGAACCTCCTAGATTTAGCTTTCAACTAAGGATACGAAAAGAAGAAAGCAAAATTGGAAAGTTGTTTAAAATTACATGCCCTATTTAAATCATGAAAGATTTTTTTTTACTTTACTGTCCCTTTAAAGATTCTAAATAGAAGACTCTATACAATGTATGCTGAACACACCATATTAAATCTAACTGTTGTAGCACAGGAGATATGAAAAGACTCATGAAGTAAATATTTTGCAGCCAGACTAAAGGCTTTTGACGTCCCTATCAAGAAGTCAATACAAAACAAAAAGCAATATACACTGTTAAGCACATTAAAATAATCCTTTCAAACACATTTTAACAAAGACAACATGACAAGCTTTATAGAGAAAACATGAGAGTGTCAGCCATAAAAATGCTCTTCTGATTTAGCAACCATTTCGGGGGGATTAACAATACTAAAAGAAGATGCTTTAGAGATAAAAATGCTTTACCAGTATTCTCTGAATGTTAGCACAATTTGTTTTAACAGATTTGCACATTGAAAGTTGGCATTTGTTCTACATATAAAAGGATGCTAACATTTGAGAAGCAGAATTGCATAGAGAAAGGAAGATAACACACAGGTTATGATTTATCTACACTCACAGAATCAAAAACTGTATATTATTATAGAGAACATGTACACCCTTGTTATATGTGTGTATGTATATATGCGTGTACATGTGTATATATATATGTTTCTAGGGCTTAATCTTCACCTTGATGACACTTACGGATTTTCTGGGCTTAGTGACGTCACCACACATGAGAGAGAGAGAGAGAGAGAGAGAGAGAGAGAGAGAGAGAGAGAGAGAGAGAGAGAGAGAGAGAGAGAGAGAGAGAGCGAGAGAGAGAGAGGGGGGAGAGAGAGGGGGGGAGAGAGAGAGAGAGAGAGAGAGAGAGAGAGAAAGAGAGAGAGAGAGAGAGAGAGAGAGAGAGAGAGAGAGAGAGAGAGAGAGAGAGAGAGAGAGAGAGAAAGAGAAGAGAGAGAGGAGAGAGAAAAGAGAGAGAGAGGAGATAGAGAGATAGAGGGGGAGAAAGAGGAGAGAGGAGAGAGAGGGGAGAGAAAGAGGATATATATATATATATATATATCTGTACACATTTTTTTTACATGGTATAAGTAATCTGTGTTGTAAAAAGGTGGGCGGGATTCTATTGGACAGTATGATAAATAAATCATCATATCAGAAACAATTAAAGGGACAAGAAACTCAAATGTTTTCTTTCATAATTCAGATAGAGTATACAATTTTAAACAATTTTCTTAATTATTTCTATTATCACATGTTCTTTGTTATCTTAGTATCTTTTGTTGAAAAAAAGCTCAGAAGAATGCACACGTCAGGAGCACTATATGGCAGCAGTTTTGCAAGAATGTTATCCATTTACAAGAGCACTAGATGGCAGCACTATATCCTGCCTTGTAGTGCTCCAGATATCTACCTAGGTATCTCATAAACAAAGAATACCATGGGGTCATTTATGAAGCAGTGGATGCTTCATAACTGAAGTGGATGTTAAGAAGCAGCAGTCCTAAGACCGCTGCTCCTTAACTCGTCCACCACCTATGAGGTGGCGGACAGCAAAAAAATGCCAACAGCATTTGCTGTCGGCATTTATCGATGTGCGGCTGACATGATTCGCTATAGCCGATCATGTCTGTCCGCACCTACATAAATAGACCCCCATGAGAAGTATAGAAGTTGGAAACGTTCTTAAAATGTATTCTCTGTCTGAATCACAAAATAAAACGTTGTGTTTCATGTCCCTTTAAGAGCAATAACTGTCTTATGAATAAAAGTTTATAGAGTAATAAACCCTTCTTATTTGAGTTACTGTTTTGCAATGTTGATATTATGCTGGTTTTATATTGTTTTCCATCTGACTACTGTGACAGATGAAGAATTTTAGTTACAAGCCTTTTCCCTAGGTATAATCATAAAATACTATGTGTGACCGAATAATACAAATAAAAGAAAACCAAAAGAGTTCAATGAAGTGAAAACAGTCTTAAAATTACAGCTTCCATACTTATGTGTTTTTTTTAATAACTATAGTAACCAGTTAGTTAGATAAATGCTTTGTGCACACAAAGCTGAATACATTTCCAATGTGTTCCCTCCACTGGTAAACGTAAAAAGCCAATGCAAGTATTGAATTGCAAAGCAAGGTCATCTTCCCTCTGATATTTCCTTCTTCTTTTACATGGGTAATTTTATTACAAGCACAGAGGCTTCATATTTTGCTATCTCTTTCTTTTACTGATTAATGCAGATTTTAAATTTTCATAACATATTACATCAAAAAAATAAACAGAAAAGAAGTTTAATTTTTTAAATGTAACCAGTTTGATCAGTTTGACTGGCCAATCACAACGCATGTCACCACCACCAACTGACCAATACAAAACACAACATCCTCTTTTTTTTTTGCTGCTTTTAAAAAGATAAGTATGATTTTCAGTTGCTCTTCATTTTCTGCGTAATATATATTTTTATGTATGTAGTCTTAATTATATCATTACATCTTACTTTTATTTTATTAAATAATATTATCTTTTATTGTGTATGTTTATTTTTTAATTTTATTATACATTTTATTTACTTGTCATTTTTCTGTTTCTATTTTTATTGTTCCATTTTCTTTTTTCTTTTTTTCTTTTTTTTAATTTTTCAAAAAGTACATAAAACACAAAAACAAACATCGAACATAATAAAGAGGACAGTACAAAAGTAAAAAAAAAAACAGTGATCAATACATATATGAGCAAGAATTGTGGAAGCGCAGCTCCGTACCATACTGTAGTGCTTGTGGAGACGCAGCTCCACAACAAAAATAGAAACAGGAATACAAAGACCCTTTCAACTACTGGCTATTGTCTAGCTTCAACTGAGCTGGATAGGAATAGAGCCCAGCTTCAGATACATAGAACTAATTAGTAGATTTTCTTTTTCTTTTTATTTTTTTTAAAGAATGTTAACAACGGTACAACCTACGTACATAGCCTATGAATACCAACCAAATCGAAACAAACCAGACATGACAACACAGACATTAATCAATCGAACAACATAAAAACAAAACAAAACAAGACAAAACTGAGCAGCACAAAGCAAAACAGAAAACAAAAACAAAAAAAAAAAAAAAGAAGAAGAAAAAAAAAATTAAATTTTTTTTTTAGGATTTCTCCCTCCCACCGCTCCGATCCCCCCCCCCCCCAGAGTCCCTCACTCCACATCACATCACGTCCCCTGCCCAGTCTCCAGGAAAGTGCCCTGCCAGGATATTTGTCTGGACGAATTCAGAGTCCCTGAATGGTTTAATCATTCTTATTTGATATGCTAAGGGGAGAGTTCTTATAAATTTCTCTCATTTTCTAAAGAAAGCGGGCAGGTAAAGATCAGGAGAAAAGGGCATATTAAACTGCTCTGTTGTAAATTGGTTCATTAAGGCAGCTTTAAGTTGAACCATTGTGGGTGCAGAGCGTGCCTTCCATAGTCTAAGGATGAGATTACGCCCCGTAATATGATTGTATTTATAAGGCTATAGTTTTTGTTGATTCCTTGGAATCTCACCAGGAAAAAGATCTCAATAGCGACAAGCTGATGTTCTAATTCTAGCGCAGTGCTCATCCAATATGAGATCTTACTCCAGAATTGGTAAATTTTTGGGCACCCCCATAAACAATGAAATAGGTCTGCGTCCAATGTCGAACATCTAGAGCAAAGGACCCTTGCCTTGTACCATTTAGATAATATTGCAGGGGTAAGATACCTCTGAAGCCCAATTTTTATCTGAGCTTCTCTCCATGTAATGGGGACCCAATTCTGTTGAGTAATTTTAAAGCTCCCAACAATGGTTTGCTCATCTAGTCCTGGAAATTGGATAGACCATTTAGCTACCATCTCGCTAACCTGCAAACTCGAAGATTTCTGAATTGCAAGTAAGTAAAGTGGGGAAATTTCAAAAATCCCAGAGGCATAAATGGAAATCCTGGGCTGTAATTCGCCCAAGGACCAATTATTTCCATATTTTTTAAGCAGCTCCTGAAGAAAATGCCTAACTTGAAGGTAGGCATAGAATTCACGTGCCCCAAGATTGAATTTACGTGCAATTTCAGCATATATTACTGGGTGCCCGTCTGCTCCCAAGAATTGACTCATGGTTTTCAGGCCTTTCAAATCCCAGTCTTTAAATATCTGATTTGAAAGTCCAGGGCTAAAGTTGGGATTACTGCATATGGGTAGATATTGCGAGACATACGGGCAATACTCCAACTCTGTACATAACCTCTGCCATGCAATTAAAATATTCCTAAAAGTGGACATACAGAATATGTTTGAAGGAAGAGAGGTCACTGGACAATGCAATAAAGCCTTCAACTGGAAGGGAGCCACAAGCCGTGATTCCCAGACAAGAGCAGAAATTTGATCTTTACCCGTAATCCAGTCCAGCGCAAATCTCGCTATGGTCTCGCTATGGTCACTACATTATAAGTTTGGAGCTGCCAATTTGGAGTTCATGAGGCGATGAGAGGTGATCCGCGGTTTGTCCCCTTTCCACAGAAATCTAGAGCAAGCTCTATTGTATATAACAATGTCCTTTTTATGCAGGAACAAAGGGATATTTTGAAAAATATACATAAGTTTAGGGAAAATAATTGATTTAATTAGTATAACACGAGCAGATAAAGATATAGGGAGCAAAGTCCATTCCTCCAACTTTTTACTACAAAGCGCAACCCCGAGCCCATAGTTTAATTTATACCAGTCCTCCGGGTTTCTGGATATTCGAAGACCTAAATAAGTAATCTGGTCTACTTCCACAAAGGGATGCTTCACCTCACATAAAGGCTTTCTATAGAGCCACATTAGTTCGATTTCAGAACATTGACCATAAATCCGGAAATCTCGCCAAACTCATGGAGGATGACCTGGAGTGTTGGCAGAGTGACCTTGAGATTAGATAAAAATAGCAACAGGTCATCTGCATATAGTAGCAGGACCAGTCTCTCGCCTGCCAATGAGATACCTTCCAACTCTTGACGTAGTCGTATGGCCAGGGGTTCCAAACTGATGTTAAATAATAGGGGGGAGAGTGGACACCCCTGTCTGGTCCCTCTGTACAGAAGGAATCGCTGGGAGGTCACATTATTAATAATGACCGAAGATGTAGGGGCGCTATAAATTAACCGAATATAGTTGTGGAAAAACCCGGAAAGTCCAAATTTGTCTAATGTAAAAAACAAATGGTCCCAACTGACCCGATCAAAGGCCTTCTCCGCGTCGACTGTTAGGATGGAGAAGGCCGGGTTTCTGGATATTCGAAGACCTAAATAAGTAATCTGGTCTACTTCCACAAAGGGATGCTTCACCTCACATAAAGGCTTTCTATAGAGCCACATTAGTTCGATTTCAGAACATTGACCATAAATCCGGAAATCTCGCCAAACTCATGGAGGATGACCTGGAGTGTTGGCAGAGTGACCTTGAGATTAGATAAAAATAGCAACAGGTCATCTGCATATAGTAGCAGGACCAGTCTCTCGCCTGCCAATGAGATACCTTCCAACTCTTGACGTAGTCGTATGGCCAGGGGTTCCAAACTGATGTTAAATAATAGGGGGGAGAGTGGACACCCCTGTCTGGTCCCTCTGTACAGAAGGAATCGCTGGGAGGTCACATTATTAATAATGACCGAAGATGTAGGGGCGCTATAAATTAACCGAATATAGTTGTGGAAAAACCCGGAAAGTCCAAATTTGTCTAATGTAAAAAACAAATGGTCCCAACTGACCCGATCAAAGGCCTTCTCCGCGTCGACTGTTAAGATGGCCTTGTCTAGGTTCTCATGGGCAATAAAGGATTTGTATCTATTCCACAAGGACTCAATAAGCACCAACACTTTCCTTGTGTTTCTCACAGGATTTCGACCTGACATGAATCCAGTTTGGTTCTCATGAATTAGGTCTCCAATATAAGGTTTCAGTCTAGAGGCTATAATGGCCGCTAGTAGTTTGTAGTCGGTGTTGAGTACTGAGATGGGTCTGAAAGAACTTGGGAGCTCGGGGTCCTTACCCTTTTTTAAAATCAGCGTAATATTTGCTGCTGCAAACAAAGGTGAACACTTAATATTATCTGAAAAATAGAAATTAAATAGCCTGGTCAAAACAGGAGTCACCTGTGTTTGTAATATTCTGTAGAATTTAATAGGAAATTAATCTGGCCCGGCCGCTTTATTAAGTTTAGCGTTCTTAATTGCTATTGTGATCTCCTCTTCCGAGATAGGGGCATTAATAGAGTCCCTAGCTTCCGATGACAACATAGGTGTCTTAATCTTCTCCCAGAATTCTCTTTCCTTTACTCGATTAGGGGAGTCTTGCTTATACAAGTCATGGAAAAACTCAAAAAACAATTGTTCAATCTCAGGGTGACTTGTGTATCTTGTTGCTCCTTGTTTAATAGCCGAAATTGCCTGCCTTGGAGAAGATTTAGCTATTCTGGCAAGGAATTTAGCAGATCTGCCTACAAATCCGCTATATCGGGCTTTTATCCTGAGCTCTTCTTGGGCACTATTCTGCTTGATATGGATATCGCGAAGTGCCTTAGCTCTTATATAAGCATCCCAACATCCTTTGCTAGAATTATTTAAATATACTCTGAAGGCGTTTTTTACTTGATTGGCTAGCTGTCTAGCAACGTGACTACTTTTCTTCTTGCAGTGTATCGTGTATGATTTAATTTCCCCGCGTAGAACAGCCTTAGCGGCTTCCCAAAACACTTCCACCCTATCCAAATAATTGCCATTATTTTTAAGATAATCTGCCCACTTGAGTCGTAGCCAGTTTTGAAAACAAGCATTGTTGCTTAAAAATCTGGGGAAATAAATATAATTATTAGCTGAGATCCTACCACCGGTTCTGCAGTTCAGCGAGATGGCAGCGTGGTCGGATATTACTATATCCTCGATTTTAGTCACCCAATTCCATCTCAGTAAAGAGTCTGAGACAAGAAAATAGTCGATCCTAGAAAATGCTTGCTGAGCCTGAGACAGGCATGTAAATACCCGCGCATCTGGGTTCTGCACCCGCCAAATGTCCACCAGACCCAGCTGGGAACAGAACTTTTGAAAGATACGAACTTTTCTACCTCTAGTATTTAAGGATCTTTTTTTGGAGCAATCCAGAGTTGCGTCTGCTGTCAGATTAAAGTCTCCTGCGGTAATTCAATTCTGCCCTATGAATCTGTGTAGCCTGACCATTAAGGATGCCCAAAAGTTATGATCAATTTGATTATGACCATAAATATTACATAATGTGTGTATTTTATCTTTTTGATCTCTATCTCCAGGATCAGAAATCTACCTTCGGGATCCACATCAGTATTACATATTTGATAGTCCAGATTCCGGTTTAATAAAATGGCAACCCCCCTCTTCCTGGTTGTGGACGGAGCGGCAATAACCTCCCCAACCCACTTAGTTCTCAATTTAGGAATTTCTGGGGGTCTGAGATGTAGTTCCTGCAGAAAAACTATATTGGGGTTAAATTTCCCCAAATATTTTATTATAGATTTCCTTTTAATTGGGGAGGTTATGCCGCCCACATTCCAGGTTAAAAAATTACAATTAGATACTATCAAGTCCTAATAACTGTCAGCGTAAAACATAGAGAGGAGGCGGTCAACCGCAGACGAGGGACCCTGGGAGAGCAACAGCATGGTGGAGGTGCGGGAAAGGGGGAAGGAGGGGAAAAGGGAAAAAAATAGCCAACCTAGGAAAGGGGAGGAAAAAAAAAAAAAAAAAGGAAAACCATAAACATAGAACATATAACACCAATATAACATCTGAACAAAAAAAAAACACAAAGTAGAACAGTCCCAAACTAAAATATCGCTAGAACCTACGGATTTGGACCTAGCTATTTCAAGGGACACCAGCTTCAAGACATTGTTTAATGTATGAGAGATTCCCTCTTTCCGTACCACTAATTTTGTGGGGTATATCAGTTTAATGTTATAGTTTTCCCTCTGTAACCTGCCATAGAAAAAAGACATGTCTCTTCTCTTAGATAAGGTTTCAGAGGAAAAATCTTGAAAGATTAGTAACTTATGTGAGTCAAGAACTAAAACAACAAAAGCACAAGCACATCCGAGATTCACTGTATCTTTCTTTATTATTTCAAAAGTAAAGCCATAAAAATATACACTTACAAGATAAGTGCAAATTATGTGCACATAGAGTTTAAAGTTGCTCTGCGATCCCAACCCAAGCCTCAGACTCTGGTCTTTGTAATGGGAGCTGTATGTCCGCTCTCCTATCTTTATTCCTCCAGCTTAGTGATTCAGCAAATCCGGTATTGTTTCACCGGTGAGGCACGATTGTCCTGTCAGTAAGTAAGGCTTGTTCAACTTTTTCTCCCGAACGCGTTTCATTCACTCTCGGGTGAACTTTCTCAACGGGCTTTGCATGTTGAACAGCTGTTGTTGTGAACTTTAAATTTACCGGGTTTGGCTCCCATTGGTTGGTGTCATATTACTCACAAGTACAATGTATCAGAGTTAGTTGTGGTAGGTCTGACATTACATCAGTATAAGTGCTCTGCAGATGTTAAACTGTAACTTATCCTAAAACATTTATATTAGTAAGATGAATCATTTGTAAGAAGCTGTTCATAAGTTTCGCTCTTTGTTATATAACATCAAATCAATTCCATATTAAAAACTGTTTTTACCTACAATCGACTTTTTCTATAAAATGCTTAAAAACCCTTTACAGAATGATAAAATCATAAATTAATTCATAACATTCAAAAAATAATTTAACGAACATATTTAAAAAATGTAATTTGATTAATATTAATTAAACTTCATTATGATATTAGAAGTCACTAAAAAACAAAACATCATATACACTAAGATACGGTTAAATAAACTTATAATTAAATTAAACTAAATTTATTTATATTTCCTTTTTATTTAAAATAATAGAAAATATTAAAAATCCTAGTAATTACTATAGATTAACACTATACTGCTCTTTACCTATTTTGTGGGACAGACATATATTACACTATACCATAAATGCTTGCAGATCAATTTCTATGTTTAATCCTCTAGGGCTTAGACTTCCTAATTGGTGAATCCACTTGGTTTCAGCTTTTCTAAGTTTTAATAGGCGATTGCCCTGATTATGTGAGTCAAGAACAAAGGGATTACATTTCCTATAGTGCTTAAGGTATAACAATTTGTCTTGGAAATGAACAAATTTGAAAATCACTGGCCTCGGTCTGTGGCCCTCGGTGGGTTCCCTACGCGGCCCTATTCTGTGGACCCTCTCTATCTGGAAGGGAGCCGCAGGAGCTGGAATCTGCAATGCCTTAGGTAATGTATTTGTTACAAAATTCATTAAATCTTGAAAATCGGGCGATTCAGGGAGGCCGATCACCTTTAGATTATTACGTCTCGAGCGGTCCTCAAGATCTTCAATCTTAGCTTGTAGCGCTACAATTGTTTTGCTATGAGTGTCTATGATCGGGTCGTGAATATTGAGTCTGTCTTCTAGATCAGACACTCTGTTTTCGACTTCGTCTAGTCTTGCAGAAAACTGCCTGACCTCAACCGTTAGGTTTGATATCTCATTCCTGATCTCAAGTTTAATTGAGTCAAATTGAGGGAGCAGAATTTTGGCAACTTCGGCCGCATATTCTGACATACTATTACCTATGGGAGCCCCTTTATCCGGGGGTATGTCAGTGCTAGAGTCCAGATTCCTGCTGCTCCCTTTTTTGTCTTTGGGTTTGGGGGGCATATTGGAAGGTGAACTCCGATGGAGCATATATCTGTCCATGTAACAAGAAAGCCCCAAAGATTTTAATAAGGTATTACAAATGTTCGAGTAATAAATAAAAATTAAAAAAAAAAATAATAATAAGGGGAATGTGGCAAAGATGGCCTGTGACAGGGGCCTAACACAAACTCAGTGTATTTTAATCTACAGAGATACTCAGCTGTATTGCATCACTCCTATCCAGAGTCTCCAAGAAAACTAAAATGCTCCCTTGGTATATGTCTTATAAGCAACCCCAAAAAATGAAACAAAAAAGAAAATTTGTGAACAACTATACTTGTGTCTCTAATATTTGAATTATTTATGTGTATTTAAGGTGGCAGAATAATGCTACCTTTACTGGGTATGATACAAAACTTTACAAAGTTTGAAGAAAAAAGCAAAAATCTAGGTCCAAAAGCTTTCAAAAGTACTTATACTACTATTCTTAAAAAATTTGGCTGAATTTTTTTTTTTTTTTTATGACAAGGTGCTTCCTATAGTGCTTATATTACACCTGAATGTAGTGCATATTATACCGTAATTTTTTGTGTATGTGCTTCTTGTACTGTTTGTACTGCTATTACATGTGCTAGCGGATCCCAACAAGCCCAAACAAGCTGGTGCGAATTACTGTCTGCAGTTCGTATGTTACTGTTGTTTATGTTAATAATATCTTTAACAGCGCTGGAGGTGATTTCGTGTAAAAACCAACACTTCTAGGCTTTATATTATTTTCGACCTGGCTAACACAGAAAAAAAAGACAAAAACTATCTCAAAGTGTTTACTATAGTGTTAAAACTTCTATACTTAGTGATACTTTTACTCCGAAGAGGACAACAAGAAGAAAGAAAAATATAACAGAATATCTCCTATAGTGCTTACTCTTCTGTGATATCTAATACCTTTATTTTAACAATATAAAAAAAAAAAGGGAAAAAAAAAAAAAAAGAAAAAGTACTTAAACTTCTATTAACTTAGGCCTAGATTTAGAGTTTGGCGGTAGCCGTCAAAACCAGCGTTAGAGGCTCCTAACGCTGGTTTTAGGCTACCACCGGTATTTGGAGTCAGTCAGGAAAGGGTCTAACGCTCACTTTCCAGCCGCGACTTTTCCATACCGCAGATCCCCTTACGTCAATTGCGTATCCTATCTTTTCAATGGGATCTTTCTAACTCCGGTATTTAGAGTCGTGTCTGAAGTGAGCGTTAGAAATATAACGACAAAACTCCAGCCGCAGAAAAAAGTCAGTAGTTAAGAGCTTTCTGGGCTAACGCCGGTTTATAAAGCTCTTAACTACTGTGCTCTAAAGTACACTAACACCCATAAACTACCTATGTACCCCTAAACCGAGGTCCCCCCACATCGCCGCCACTCGATTAAATTTTTTTAACCCCTAATCTGCCGACCGCCACCTACGTTATACTTATGTACCCCTAATCTGCTGCCCTATATTATATTTATTAACCCCTAACCTGCCCCCCACAACGTCGCCGCCAGCTACCTACAATAATTAACCCCTAATCTGCCGACCGCAAAGCACAGCCACCTACATTATAGCTATGTACCCCTAATCTGCTGCCCCTAACACCGCCGACCCCTATATTATATTTATTAACCCCTAATCTGCCCCCCTCAACGTCGCCTCCACCTGCCTACACTTATTAACCCCTAATCTGCCGAGCGGATCTCACCGCTACTATAATAAAGTTATTAACCCCTAATCCGCCTCACTCCCGCCTCAATAACCCTATAATAAATAGTATTAACCCCTAATCTGCCCTCCCTAACATCGCCGACACCTAAGTTCAATTATTAACCCCTAATCTGCCGACCGAATCTCGCCGCTATTCTAATAAATGGATTAACCCCTAAAGCTAAGTCTAACCCTAACACTAACAACCCCCTAAATTAAATATAATTTAAATCTAACGAAATAAATTAACTCTTATTAAATAAATTATTCCTATTTAAAGCTAAATACTTACCTGTAAAATAAACCCTAATATAGCTACAATATAAATTATAATTATATTGTAGCTATTTTAGGATTAATATTTATTTTACAGGCAACTTTATATTTATTTTAACCAGGTACAATAGCTATTAAATAGTTAAGAACTATTTAATAGCTAAAATAGTTAAAATAAAGACAAATTTACCTGTAAAATAAATCCTAACCTATTTTACAATTAAACCTAACACTACACTATCAATAAATAAATTAAATACGTACAATTACCTACAATTAAAACTAACACTACACTATCAATAAATTAATTAAATACAATATCTACAAATAAATACAATGAAATAAACTAACTAAAGTACAAAAAATAAAAAAGAACTAAGTTACAAAAAATAAAAAAATATTTACAAACATCAGAAAAATATTACAACAATTTTAAACTAATTACACCTACTCTAAGCCCCCTAATAAAATAACAAAGACCCCCAAAATAAAAAAATGCCCTACCCTATTCTAAATTACAAAAGTTCAAAGTTCTTTTACCTTACCAGCCCTGAACAGGGCCCTTTGCGGGGCATGCCCCAAAGAATTCAGCTCTTTTGCCTGTAAAAAAAAAACACATACAATACCCCCCCAACATTACAACCCACCACCCACATACCCCTAATCTAACCCAAACCCCCCTTAAATAAACCTAACACTAAGCCCCTGAAGATCTTCCTACCTTATCTTCACCATACCAGATTCACTGATCGATCCAGAAGAGCTCCTCCGATGTCTTGATCCAAGCCCAAGCGGTGGGCTGAAGATGTCCATGATCCGGCTGAAGTCTTCATCCAAGTGGGAGCTGAAGAGGTCCATGATCCGGCTGAAGTCTTCATCCAAGCAGGACCTGAAGAGGTCCATGATCCGGCTGAAGTCTTCTATCAACGGCATCTTCAATCTTCTTTCTTCCGGATCCATGTTCATCCCGCCGACGCGGAACATCCATCTTCACCGACGACTTCCCGACGAATGACGGTTCCTTTAAGGGACGTCATCCAAGGAGAGTGTCTTCTGGTTCAAAGACTGCAGTTAAAAGATATCATCCCTCTAATGCTATTTAAACTAGCAAAAAAATCAGTTCAAAATCAGACAAATGTTATCTGAATAAAACCTTCCAGTGGGCAGGGGAAGTAAAAAACTTGTCAGAAAGACCCTTAATCCCAAAAAGGCAAATTTGAGAAAGTCAAAACCTAAACAAATATGTTCTCAACTAATGATCAAAGACTCATCATCCTCATTTACTGATGTATCATCCAATAATTCAGATAATGATAATGACATTATGTCTACCGATGAATCCCCTATAAATAAAAAACCTAGATAATGTCTCAAAAAAATTAAACAGTTAAAGGATGATGAACCATGTCTTAGGCAATCTCCGTTTTAATCTGGACCACCCCAGGTCTGCTGATAGGGAGCCAGATCTAGATATAGCTGAATTTGTTGAACATCAAATAAGGAAACCTTTGAAACCAAAATCCATTAATAAAATGAGGGAATAATGTCCTAGGCCTTTATTGCCTCAAAACAGCAATCAGACTCCTGAAATAGACCCAAAAATAATGTATTGGTACCCCAGGTTACAAGATTAAAAAAGGTATTGATAAATCCTGGAAATCTTACCATGATAAATTATTGGACTCTATTGGTCCTTTAACAAAATTATTTGAATTGGCAGACAATGCTGTCACTGAAAATTTGTTAATTGATTGCTTTATTGTGAGAGAGTGAGTTTATAGAATTCTATGTTTTGTGGGCAATACAAATGTCTCCATGACAATTGAGAGAAACAAAAATATCTTTAGAAAAATGGATTTGAAAATGGTAGATTCTGCCGTAAACGAATTACAGTCAGACGAAGATGGTCTCCTTTCTGGGGATTTGTTAAAAGATTTAAACAAATATGCAAGTACTTTTTCTACCCTTGGTAAAGTTAAATCTTTTTTTAAGAAATTTTTTATCAAGACTTCTCCAGCCAATTCTTCCCTTCCAGATCACATCCTTGGAATCAGAGTGGTTCTTGCTCCAGAGGGAGGTCCAGTTTTTGCCAAGGTAAATCTTCCAAATTTTTTCCCCTCAAATGATTGGTGGAAGACTTTTCCAGTTCTCCCAGATTTGGACTTTCATCACTCAAGATTAATGGGTGATTCAGTCAACTCTGGGGGTACTCATAGAGTTCATCTCCAAACCAATTAAAATTGTTTACCCCAATTCTATTAATTTTTTAACATCAGACATCAACCTCATTTAAGTAGAGATAAACAATCTCTTCAACAAACAGCTATCGTTCAGGTTCCTTTTTCTCCAGATCTTTTTCTAAGCAATTAATTTCTGGTAAAAAAGAAAAATTGTAAAATTTGTCCCGTTATAAACTTAAAAACTTTGTCTATCATCATTTCAAAATGGAAGGAATTCACCTCCTCAGAAAATGTTTAATAGACAATGATTGGTTAGTCCGCTTAGACCTCTCCGATGCTTATCTCACTGTTCCAATAGGCCAATTTTCGAGTTTTACTTGTCTTATTTTTGGCCTTTTTTCTGCTCTTTGGATATTTACCATGCTTTTAAAACCTGTAATTTCCTGGTTAACAATGAGGGGAATTTGTATTATTATTTATCTGGACGACATTCTCATCATGAACCAGAATTCCCTCCTTTTATTAGATCAGTTAAACACAACCATTTCTCTTCTAGAGAATCTTGGGTTTTTAATTAAATAAAAATCTGTTCTTATAACTTAAAAAACCCTTGTCTTTTTGGGTTTTTAAATAAACACCTTAAATCCAACTCTCAGCTTACCTATTTAGAAATAAAAAAAAACATCAGAAAATAAATATCTAAAACTTTATCAAAACAATTAGTTTCCCTCAGAGCAATAGCCAGTATATTAGGGTTACTCTCATCCTCTATTCAGGCTATTTTTGCTGCCTCTTTACATTACCAATAATTTAATTTACAAGGCTTTTCTTACAATCATTTTATTCTCCTATCATCGGAAGCAAAAGAGGAACTTCTATGGTGGCTACCCAACATGGAACTTGGAATGGAAGAGCTATATTCGGGAATTCATCAGATTTAGTGATAGAATCAGACGCAAGCGGTTCTGGTTGGGGTGCTCATTGCGGACATTGTATCCCCAGAGGGAAATGGTCCTTTGGGAAAAAGAAACTTCATATAAATTTTCTGGAACTTTTGGCAGGGTCCTTTGCAGTCAAATGTTTTCTGTACCAATTTATCTACCATTTTAACATTCCTCCTATTCATTTATTTTTTCCTGTCAGAAAAATATTATTATTTTATTTCTTATTTTATTGATGCTTATAAACTTTAATTATTTGTTCTTTATTGTTCTAAATTGAACACAATTTTCTATTTTATTAATTCTAGTCTCTAGTATTGCAATGTATTTATAAATATGTCTCAAAAACTGATGTTAATGAACTTGACAAACAAGAAGTTCAGTCTATGATTGATAAATTAGTGGGTAAATGGATGTCAAATTTAACTGAGCTATTATCTGACAAAGCTATTAAAATCGCCTCGGAGGTACTAAATCCAGAGATCTTTCAAATATCATCCAAGAATTTATTCATCTTTGTCTGGACAGAAATATCTCTGTCAAAGCGAAATATATCTCAGGCCTTTTCAATACTTCAGCAGATTGGGGAACTTTCTGAGGGATGTGAGTGATTTGGAATTTAAATCAAAATATTTTTCTTTCTTTTCAAGATTTGAGAGGTCTGTTTTCTTTAGATTTATTTGCCTCTCTATTAAAGGGACACTGAACCCAAATTTTTTCATTTGTGATTCAGATAGAGCATGCAATTTTAAGCAACTTTCTAATTTACTCATATTATCAAATTTTCTTCATTCTCTTGGTATCTTTATTTGAAAAGCAAGGATGTAAGTTTAGATGCCGGCCCATTTTTGGTGAACAACTTGGGTTGTTCTTGCTTTTTGGTGGATAAATTCACCCACCAATAAACAAGCGCTGTCCAGTGTACTGAACCAAAAATTGTCTGGCTCCTTAGCTTTTTCAAAAAAAGATAGCAAGAGAATGAAGAAAAATTGATAATAGGAGTAAATTAGAAAGTTGCTTAAAATTCCATGCTCTATCTGAATCACCAAAGAAAAAATTTGGGTTCAGTGTCCCTTTAAACTTCCAATTGTGCCCATACCACAGTTGGCACCCAGATCCAGAAGCCAAAGGGATATATGCTTTTCTTCAGAAATGGCCCATTCAAGGTGCTTATCCGTTCCCTCCTTTTTCTATGATAATGAGAACTATTTCTGTTGTTTGGAGGGACAGACTATTGTTGATGTTAATAACTCCTCTTTGGGCAACTCAACCCTGGTACCCATCTCTTCTGGAGATGCCCTCCACTCCTTCTACCTCATTCTCAAGACCTCCTTCTAGACCATGACGGATAGTTTCACGTACTCATAATATCCCAATCTCTAACTCTTGTAGCGTGGATGATATCAGGGGACCCTTTTCTTTACAAGGACTTTTAGAAGGAGCTAAATTTCTTTTATATTTATAAATTTTTATTGAGTTTTAAAATGACAATAATAATAACAACTCAAACAGAAAAAACAAACAAAACAAAGAAAAAGTCTCAAGACTACTAAGCACTGCTCTTACAGTAAATAAGATACTTAGAACCTTTACAATTCTTCTAGTGTCCTTAAGCGTAATATACGATAAATTGAGACTTAAGCAATGAGTGAGAAGAAAGAGAGGGGGAAGAAAGGAGGGGAGGAGGGGGGAAAGGGGATGGAGTGTATCTGCGTGCAAGACGGCTTCCTCGCGAACCTAACCTCCTACCCAGTTATCGCTACATCTGGCTGAGTAATCGTGTCCCAGTAAAACTTTACATTCTGTATCATATCTATTCTATTTGTTTTGATATAAGAGTATTCTTCTAGTAAAATCAGTTCTTGAGTCCGAGTTTTCCACTCAACAACTGTGGGGATTACTGTAGATTTCCATCTTCTAGCAATGAGAGATTTTGCTCCATTGAGGCAAATTTGAAAAAGAAGCAATCTTATTTTACACCTACTTTTAGGTCTATCATTGAACAGCACCAATGAGGGGGAGAGTTTGAGTGAAGGTTCCATTCATTTAGCTAGTATTCCCTCAATTGATGTCCAAAAGCCTGTCAAAAATGGTCAGGACCACCAAATGTGCGAAAGTGTTCCCGACTCCCCACAACCCCTCCAGCAAAGGCAGGACGCAGAACTAAAAATCGATTGCAGCCTTACAGGAGTGAGGTACCACCTTGACAAAATTTTGTAGTTCATTTCTAGGATTTGTGTAGAAGATTTGTATGTTAATTCAAACAATTTGGCCCACTTGTTTGGGTGTATCTCCACTGATAACTCTTTATGCCACCCCCTGGTATAGCCAGGCAGTGCTTTATATATTAGGCCATCAATTGTCCTCCTGGCTATGGATAGGGAGCCTCTTAAAGCTGTGTGCTGTTTACAGAGTCCTTCAAAGCATGTGAGAGGTGTTAATAGAGAAGACCTGTGTGGGGAGAGTTGTAATAGATTTTAAAGTTGACAGTATTTTAGCCAATTGGTATAAGCCCCACCTAATATATTTTCTAAATCTTGTATTGGTTTCAATTTCCCATGCTGGGAGCTAAATTTCTTATTCAAAATTCCATTGCACCAGGTTCCTGTAAATGTTACTATGCAGCATGATGTAAATGGTCTAGCTGGGGTCTACAAAGGAACCTGGATCCCCTTTCAGCAAATGTTAATCACTTGATAAAAATTTTTAGCTTGTCTTTTTGATTCAGGTTTAGCTTATTGTTCTATTAAAGGGATGGTGAGCTTAAAAGTATCTTATTGTCATTATACAAGATTACTTATAATAAAATATTGCTCAAATACCTTGCGTTGCACTTCTTTTACAGTTCGCTTTCTATTCTGTCTTAAAAAATGGTGGTTTCCAAACCCACCTTGAGGCTAATTTGCATTAGCCAATAACTGTAGGCAACCTGTGTTCTCCCTTTCCTTGCAGTCCTGGGTATTTCTCAACAGCCCACACATGCGCTCTGGTATCCAATAATTTTACGCATGCGCATTCCAATCCAGACTTCCCTGCCAGACGTCACTGCTGTAGCGGTCACGTGACAGTAGTTAGTCCTGAATTGGAGCCAGGGACGCAGCATCAGAACCATTGAAGAGTGAGAGAGGCATCATTTTGAATGTAAGTATAATGGAATCTCTCCTAGATATACGATCATTGTAAATAAGTACTTTTTTTAATTGTAATGATACTGTACACAGCAAGTTTAAGGATCTATTGCTCATACTTGCTATTAGGCTGACAATGGGCATATAACATTGTGAATATAGTATATAGAGACATTACGCTATACGCATGCGACTACATTTTCAGAAGACCTCGCAAAAGTTTTCAAGTAATGCTTTGCCCATGCGTATGGATGTTAACGCAAAAGCGCATGCGTTGCTGGGAGTAAATAGATGCAAATATATTCTAAATTGATAGGTGTCATATATACTAGCTGTACCTTTAAACATAACTCCTCCTCAGCCTGTAATCAACCTTTATAAGGTGTGAATCTCCTACACTAATTGCTTGAATATTGCAAGCTGTAAGGTGTGTTCATCTGTTCACTCCAGTTTTGTGTGCCTTGTTCCTGCTATGGATCAATATCCAGCTATATCTCTTTGTGCTACCTCTCTCCGGACATTCCTATCCTTGTATCCTTCTGATTCTCCTCTCCCTGCCTTTCACAGATGCTCCGCATTCCGCTTACAGACCGATCTGCCTGAGACATGTTCTCAGCCGCCAACAACCATATTCTAATACTAACAGCAGACTCACAGCGGCTCCACGCCGCTTTCACCACCACAGCCTTTCTTTCTCCTTCACCGGATCTAACTCTACTGCTGCTGTACCAACATTAACATAAACACAAGTATTCTTCTAACGGAGTTCCTCTTCATATACAGTTTCATGTGCATCAGACTGACTTATAAATATTTATCCTTGCATCTTGGTTGCTTATGCTACTAATACTCTCTCCTTGTATGGGCAGATACATATTTTGATAATATTCCAAGTCTATCCACAGTATGAATAAGAACTTCAAGCCTAGGAAATTGATTCTTATCTAATCTCTGATTCTGATATACTTCCTCTCACGGCTTGAGAAGAGAACAACACTTTTCTCTCAACTTTCATTTAAACAAAACTGCTACTAAGTTGTTCCATTCAGGCCATTAGAATAATTCTGGTCTGTCTCAACACGTAGCTACACACTAACCTTATAAAATATCATCTTATTCTAACTAGTTACTAAACTAGTTAAGGGTGTTGCAGAATATTCAATCCCTATATAACATTAAAATTGGGATACAATGGATCCTAATTAAGTAGCCAATCATATAGCTACATTAAATAAAAAAGTGGATATCTTGGCACAAGGTCTGACAGATGTACAAGCTGCAAATAACTCTTTAAATTCTCTAATAACAGATATTATGAAGGCAAAGAAATCAGAGACCCCTGAACCCCATATTAATCCACCAACACCCTTTTCAGGTAATAGAGGCGAAATAAAAGTGTGCACAATGATCTCCTATCTAACCGGAGAACCCAGAGCATGGGCTAATCGGTTCTTTGAAAACAGTGATCCTATCCTAGATTATGTAAGAAATAGATCTGAAAAAACAGAATAAATGGAGCACAACACAGTGCACCAAAGTGCACAGGAAATCTAAGTGCAGTAGTTAAAAGTATCAATTTATTAATAAAAGCTCATAAAAGATGTACACTCACAGAGATAACCTCAAACATGTGAGGTATGTTTCAGTATATATTGAAAGATGTTCTCCTTAGAGCCGCAGGTGTAGCTCATCCCTACATGTCCCTCAGCGTCCACACAGTGGGTAGTATAGGGTAAAACATTACTTTTTCATTTATAAGTCCCAAATACAGATATAAGAGTCACACAGGGTATGATGAACACTGGCCCGTAGTGTAAAAAGAGGCTAATAAGCTCTCAAAGATGGAGACAGTGTGTTTGGGAAAAATGGCTGCTCTGTAAAAGCCGGCTCCAGTACAGCAGTTACCACCAACACGCTTGTGTCAACCATCACGTATGATGGGTGTGGCCTAACGCATTTCGCGGGGCTCCTTCCTGCTTCGTCAGAGGCGATGCCTATCCTCCTCATTGATCTTCCTTATATGGTAACCACACTGCCACACCTCCCCTATTTATTGGATAAAAGGGAGAGTGAGCAGCAGAGAAAAAAGGAGTAATGTTTACAAACACTGAGCGTCACAGTGACGGTGTTTTATACGCTCTTACATCTCTACATCAATACATAGCTAAAAACAATCCTAGATTAACTAGACATTTCTTTCACTACTATGTCTACTTTGTATGAGGACACAAATAAGTAGATATCTGCAGAAAATATGTGAATTAATATGGTAACATTTTCTGTATATTTTAACATCAATATGTACATAGGTAAATGGTATATTGTTTTTAACTTTAAATATGTGTTTAACTGTAATAATAAATGTAACCACTAGGTGGTAGTATTAGGTGATATAATTCACTTTGTAACAATATACAATGGGTTAATATGCAGGCCTATAAATGCATCTAAACAGATGAGGCCCATTAGTATGATTAAGGGATAATCTCTCGAAACGTTACTGCAACCTGTTTGTACCTCCAAGGGAGAAGAAGTTTAATAAAACTCGTTGAAAAGGAAGGTGCTGTGGAATTACTTGTTTTTTGCATTTACAGAGGTTTGACAGTCCCTCTCACCACTTGCATCTGTGTCTATCTAGGAGCTGTGCACTGTTTTGCTTGCAACTATTGATACAGTAGACTGTTTGTAGTGTTTACCTGCACCAGGTGTTGATTGTTTTCAGACAGTATGGAAACAACTCCTAAAGTTCATGGTACAAAAACATTTACCTATTCGGATATTGATTCAGCCAGGATTACCACACTCATCCGTGGGTCAATGGACTTTCTAAAAGAGGCCCCCAAAGAAAAAAGTGGACAAGAGTATGAGAGGTTAAAAAGAAAAATAACCCTAGCTGAATATTTCAGGGTAAAGAGGATCCTAAGGGGATTACGCATGTCTACACAACCTACTCTACTAAAGGACAATCCTGAGTAGTGTAATAAATCTGAAGATATATTAAACAAATGTTCTTACGATCTAATAGTTCTGACAGTAGATTCTTTACAGCAAGAAATCAATAAACGGCAATCCAAAAACGAAAAAAGTATGGAACAGCACTTCACCAGCACAAATAATCAATCAGAGGAAGGATAAAGTTTTAGTTTACTTACATGATAATTCTAAAATAAATATTGTTTTAATTCACATAAATGTTGTATAAAATCGAAATTTATTGCCACATAATAAAATTGACATTTGCATAAAAAAACACACTGCTGTTCAGCTAAAACTTATTATTAAAGTGACCGGTCACTATTTATGAACTATTATATACAAGGATATATCTGTTCTTATATTCACATAAAATGAATTATCACAATAGATAAAATCTCTCTTCCCAAATGTAATAAGCAATATAATCTCTCTTCATAAGTATACTAAGCAATAAATCTTCATGTGATAAGCCAGGATGTACAAACAGAGAAGTCTCTTTTAGAACCAATAATAAAAAAGTTTCATGAGGAGCCTCTTGAATAAACGTCTAATCTTTGGATTGTTATATTCCGTTATTCCTGTGAAACACACAAGGGTACTTTGCCTCTCCACAACCCCGACAGCTTGTTACCTGCTCGCCAGGGTTCCCACTCTCTGCAGATGAAGAGGAGACAGAAAACGAAAGATGCGTGTATCTTACTTTTGGAAGGTTATTTTCTTCTTCAATCTACTTCCAAGCCAGCACCGTCTCTGTTGTCCCACAGTTTACGTGTACACGTTGTTTGGACGCTTCCGTGTCACGTGTTGATCTTCGGCCAATGGACTGACTCTAATCACGGCTTAGTTTAGCCTGCTCGTGTACCTCCATGTCACATGCGGCAGAATAGCCAATGAGAGTTCTCAGAAGACGGCTGTACCAAATGAGCTCAATTAGATCCAACATTTTCTCTCTGCGCAGAGATTTTTTGGTTCAAAGTGTTAGTGAGCCAATTTTCTACCCAGACACAGTCCTTCAATCGACGTGTTTCGCCTTCCCTCAAGGCTTTATCAAGATTATCATTGGGGTTGCACTTTGGCATATTCCTTTGTGTGCCAAGAAAAAATCGATAAACAACAGATTGAGGTGGATAAGAACAAAGAAGCTTTACAGCAAATGCTAGCATCTGATGAATTTGACAAAAAAATAAAAGAGGTTGAAGATAAAATAAATACCTTAAAAAGGAGCTGCAGGAACAGAAGAGGTTAAAGTTCCAACGTGACAAAATGGACTACCTTCAGGGGAATGGCTATAGATGGCACAGTGAACCATCTCATTGGAGGAAAAGAGGGCCTGGCAAATCACAGAGGGCCTATCGAAATCAAGCTAAGCAGAAGTTTCAACATGGCGGAAATCGCGTCAGCAGCACTGATTCATCGGATGGGAGTTTTTTAGAATCGAGCGACGATTCACTGACGTCATCAGGAAGTGCCATCGAGGCGGCCGCAAGCACAAGCGGCATGGAAAGGGACCGCCGGTATCCCTCAAGGAGGAAGGTCAGCAAAACAAAGAAGAAGAATCAACAGTAATTAATATTTTGAATAAAGCGTTGGATAAGAGTGAGTACGAGATATTAGAAAAAGGACTGTTGTTTTGTAAAAGACATTGATTTCTTTGAGTTAGAAAAAGATCTCTATAGGTTCTTTCGGACATTAAAGTTAAAATGTTGTTTATTTAATGAGAGCACACGGTTGATTGAAAACAATATTGGTTATAAAAATGACATGTTAACATTAAAATCTAAGGCCTAGATTTAGAGTTTTGTCGGTAAAAAGCCGCGTAGCTAACGCTGCTTTTTTTCCCAACGCACCCTTCCAACAACGCTGGTATTTAGAGTTGTCTGAGGGGCTCAAAAAAGTGTGCGTTGAGCCTAACTTAGCTCCACTTCAACCCTCAATACCAGCGTTGCTTACGGTAGCGGTAAGCTGGGAAAACGTGCTCCTGCACGATATCCCCATAGGAAACAATGGGGCTGAGCTGGCTGAAAAAAAACCTAACACCTGCAGCGTTCAGCTCCTAACGCAGCCCCATTGTTTTCTATGGGGAAACACTTTCTAAGTCTGCACCTAACACCCTAACATGAACCCCGAGTCTAAACACCCCTAACCTTACACTTATTAACCCCTAATCTGCCACCCCTGCTATCGCTGACCCCTGCATATTATTATTAACCCCTAATCTGCCGCTCCGGACATCGCCGCAACCTACATTATCCCTATGAACCCCTAATCTGCTGCCCCTAACATCGCCGACCCCTATATTATATTTATTAACCCCTAATCTGCCCCCCCCCAACATCGCCGCTACCATACCTACACTTATTAACCCCTAATCTGCCGACCGGATATCACCGCCACTATAATAAATGTATTAACCCCTAAACCGCCGCACTCCCGCCTCGCAAACACTATAATAAATTGTATTAACCCCTAATCTGCCCTCCCTAACATCGCCGCCACCTACCTACAATTATTAACCCCTAATCTCCCGCCCGCACCGTCGCCGCTACTATAATAAAGTTATTAACCCCTAAACCTAACTCTAACCCTAACACCCCCCTAACATAAATATAATTTATATTAAACAAAATAATATTCCTAAAATTAACTAAATTATTCCTATTTAAAACTAAATACTTACCTATCAAATAAACCCTAATATAGCTACAATATAATTAATAATTACATTGTAGCTATTTTAGGATTTATATTTATTTTACAGGCAACTTTGTATTTATTTTAACTAGGTACAATAGCTATTAAATAGTTAAGAACTATTTAATAGCTACCTAGTTAAAATAAATACAAAATTATCTGTAAAATAAATCCTAACCTAAGTTACAATTAAACCTAACACTACACTATTATTAAATTAATTAAATAAATTAACTACAATTACCTAAAATACAATAAAATAAACTATAATACAAAAAAAACAAACACTAAATTACAAAAAATAAAAAAGAATTACAAGCAGTTTAAACTAATTACACCTAATCTAAGCCCCCTAATAAAATAAAAAAGCCCCCCAAAATTGGAACAGCCAATAGAATGCGAGTTCAATCTGATTGGCTGATTGGATCAGCCAATCGGATTGAACTTCAATCTGATTGGCTGATTGCATCAGCCAATCAGATTTTTCCTACATTTATTCCGATTGGCTGATAGAATTCTATCAGCCAATCGGAATTGAAGGGACGCCATCTTGGATGACGTCCCTTAAAGGAACCTTCTTCGTCGTTAGTCCGTCGGGGAAGGAGGATGTTCCGCGACGGCGGGATGAAGATGGATCCGGAAGAAAGAAAATAGAAGATGCCGCTTGGAAGAAGACATCGGCCGGATGGAAGACCTCTTCTTTGCCGCTTGGATCAAGACTTCGCCCGGATGGAAGACCTCTTCTTTGCCGCTTGGATGAAGAATTCGGCTCGGCTGGGTGAAGACGACTCAAGGTAGGGAGATCTTCAGGGGGTTAGTGATAGTTTTTTTAATGGGGGTTTGGGTGGGTTAGAGTAGGGGTATGTGGGTGGTGGGTTGTAATGTTGGGGGGGGGTATTGTATTTTTATTTTTATGCAAAAGAGCTAATTACTTTAGGGCAAGGCCCCGCAAAAAGCCCTTTTAAGGGCTGGTAAAAGAGCTGATTACTTTTGTATTTTAGAATAGGGTAGGGAATTTTTTATTTTGGGGGGCTTTTTTATTTTATTAGGGGGCTTAGATTAGGTGTAATTAGTTTAAACTGCTTGTAATTCTTTTTTATTTTTTGTAATTTAGTGTTTGTTTTTTTTTGTATTATAGAATAGTTTATTTTATTGTATTTTATTTTAGGTAATTGTAGTTAATTTATTTAATTATTTTAATGATAGTGTAGTGTTAGGTTTAATTGTAACTTAGGTTAGGATTTATTTTACAGGTAATTTTTTATTTATTTTAACTAGGTAGCTATTAAATAGTTCTTAACTATTTAATAGCTATTATACCTAGTTCAAATAAATACAAAGTTGCCTGTAAAATAAATATAGATCCTAAAATAGCTACAATGTAATTATTAATTATATTGTAGCTATATTAGGGTTTATTTGATAGGTAAGTATTTAGTTTTAAATAGGAATAATTTAGTTAATTTTAGGAATATTATTTAGTTTAATATAAATTATATTTATGTTAGGGGGGTGTTAGGGTTAGGGTTAGAGTTAGGTTTAGGGGTTAATAACTTTATTATAGTAGCGGCGACGGTGCGGGCGGGAGATTAGGGGTTAATAATTGTAGGTAGGTGGCGGCGATGTCAGGGAGGGCAGATTAGGGGTTAATACTATTTATTCTAGTGCGAGGCGGGAGTGCGGCGGTTTAGGGGTTAATACATTTATTATAGTGGCGGCGAGGTCCGGTCTGCAGATTAGGGGGTAAATAATTGTAGTTAGGCTGCGGCGACGTTGGGGGGGCAGATTAGGGGTTGATAAATATAATATAGGGGTCGGCGATGTTAGGGGCAGCAGATTAGGGGTTCATAGGGATAATGTAGGTGGCCGGTCGGCAGATTAGGGGTTAAAAAAAATTATTAGAGTGGCGGCGATGTGTGGGGGCCTCGGTTTAGGGGTACATAGGTAGTTTATGGGTGTTAGTGTACTTTAGAGCACAGTAGTTAAGAGCTTTATATTCTGGCGTTAGCCCATAAAGCTCTTAACTACTGACCTTTTTTGGCGGTAGGAGTCTTGTCGGTAGAGGGTCTACCGCTCACTTCTCCCAAGACTCCAAATACCAGCGTTAGGCAGATCCCATTGAAAAAGATAGGATACGCAATTGGCTTAAGGGGATCTGCGGTAGCCTGGAATCGCGGTAGGGAAGTGAGCGGTAGACCCTTTCCTGGCTGACTCTAAATACCAGCGGGCGGTAAAAAGCAGCATTAGGACCCCTTAACGCTGCTTTTGACAGCTAACGCCAAACTCTAAATCTAGGCGTGTTTTTTTCGCCAGTTTATGGCAATAACAGTGTTGAAACTTATATTGACCTGGTTAAACATGATATGATGAAATTAAAAGTAAGTCACAGCAATAAAAAATTGAAAAAATGGAATGAGTACAAACCAAATTTAACATTGCCTTAGAAAAAAGCTATTGACTCCCTAAAAGAAAAATACATATTATTTAGGAGAGCAGACAAGGGAGGAGCCACTATAATTCTTGACAGGGAATATTATGTCTCTGAGATTAAACAACAATTAGGAGATATTAATACTTACAAACTGCTACAAAGTAATCCAGTGAGTAAAATACAAGCAAAAATAAAGAGTGTGTTACATTGGGCATTGAAGAATGGCATTATTGATAAAAAATATTATCTGAATATTTATATGTAGAATGGCCAAAAACACCTATTTTTTATACAGTACCAATTGTGGCAGGAATAGCTTCAGTTTTCACCAATATAGCCACATATTTAGATAGGATTTTGCAACCAGAGGTACAAAAAAATAACATCTTACATTAGGGATACTAGTGATTTTATTGAAAAACTTAAGAGTTTACCCCTTGAAAATATAAAGTGCATTTAATACACTCTTGATGTAAGTAGTTTGTATACAGTGATTAATCATGAAAGTGGTATAGGGGCGCATATTTTGGCACTTAGAAATGCACAACTAAAGCCAGATACTATTCTTTGAAAATTTGTTAAGAATAGTATTGTACAATAATTATTTCTTGTTCCAAGATGATTGGTATTTGCAAATAAGGGGTATGGCCATGGGGTTCAACGTTGCCCCAACATGCGCCAATATGTTTATGAATAGCTTTGAAGAGAAATTTGTATACGAAAATGGTTTGTTTTTGGAATATGGGGCATCATGGTGGCGCTTCATAGACGACATATTTGGAGTGTGGTGGGGAGACGTTGGTACCCTATTGGCATTTGTTGAACAAATAAATCAAGCTGTTAATAATTTGAAGTTTACATTAACCTTTAGTGAAGAAAAATTCTTGGATATAGTAATACATGTGAATAAAGACACCTGTAATTTTAAAGTTGATTTGCACAGAAAGGAGACGGATAGAAATACTTTGTTAAGGTATGAAAGCTTTCATCATGGGGCCCTGAAAAACTCCCTTCCTCACAGTCAATTTAAAAGGGTAAAATGGATTGTGTATGAGAATTCTTTAATTATTATAGATTACAAGAAATGGGAGATAAGTTGAAACAAAGAGGATACCCTGAGAAATTAATTGAGAGTGAGATTATAAAAGCGCAGGAATTGGAAGAAAAAAAATATTGCTAAAATTAAGAAAGATAATGAACAAAGGGTGGTATGTGTTACACAATTCAACCCTAAGAGTAAAGAAATTAGCAATATTATTTCTAAGCACTGGCACATTTTAAAGAATTGCAATTTAAATCCTTAAAAAAACTCCTATGATGGCATATCGTATGGTTAAAAATTTGGGTGATATATTAGTTAAAAATGATTTAGGCTCTAACAAAAGACAAAAAATTATCACAAGTAGAAACTATGGAACCTTTCCATGCTTACATTGTGCTAGTTGCAGCGCAGTTATTAAAGGGGTATATTTCCAACACCCGCAAACAGGGAAAAAAATTGGCATTAAAAATCACTATACGTGTGACTCATCCTATGTTGTATACCTAATCAAATGCCCATGTTCTAAGATTAACATTGGAGAGACTACAAGGAGGGTACGAGATAGGATGAGTCAACACAGATCCAACATTAGATGTGGGGATCAGGAAGCCCCCGTATTGTGCCATTTTTTGAGTGCAGGTCATAGCATCAGCCAACTGAGGTGGCAAATTATTGATGGAGTAGATAAATTAAGAAGGGGTGGTAATAGGGAATCTGTATTAAAACAAAAGGAATCCTATTGGATACATAAACTGGATACGTTGATCCCTAAAGGCATCAATAGAAAGCTGGACCTCAAAGTATGTCTATAATGTGCATTAATAATATGTGAATTAATATGTTAACATTTTCTGTATATTTTAACATCAATATGTACATAGGTAAATGGTATATTGTTTTTAACTTGATATATGTGTTAAACTGTAATAATAAATGTAAGCACTAGGTGGTAGTATTAGGTGATATAATTCACTTTGTAACAATATACAATGGGTTAATATGCAGGCCTATAAATGCATCTAAACAGATGAGGCCCATTAGAACGATTAAGGGATAATCTTCCGAAACGTTGCTGCAACCTGTTTGTACCTCCAAGGGAGAAGAAGTTTAATAAAACTTGTGGAAAAGGAAGGTGCTGTGGAATTACTTTTTTTTTACAGAAAATAATCTAAAAGTACTGAAATAGGGTAGACGACCTGTAGAAGAATACGTCACTGACTTTCAGATGTGGGCAACCGATTCCTAGTGGAATCAGGTCAATTTTAGGAATCAATTTAGATTGGGCTTTTCTGATCATCTGAAAGATGAACTCTCCCGAATTCACTTACCTGAAACTCTTGAAGGTTTAATCAAAATCTGTATCACCATGGATCGCAGGTTTAGGGAGAGGAGAGCAGAAAAATTTCACCAGGACAACTTCCCTAAAAGGATTCCTACCCCATCTACTGATAGGACCACCGTTCCTTCAATACCCATGGAAATTGGTACACTTAAAGGTCCCATATCTCAAGAGGAAAAGCTAAGAAGACGATTCGCAAACCTCTGTCTCTACTGCGCAAGTAAAGATCATAGTGTATCTACCTGTCCAACATAAAATCGACAGAAAAAGGATAAGACTCTCTACATTCAAACCATCTCATCTGTTAAACAATATTCTCATTTTTCACTCACTTAATCATTTCAGTGGGATCAACAACTCATTCAGACAAAAGTCATCATTGACTCCGGAGCTTTCGGGTTATTCATAGATGCTAAAATTGTAAAGGAGAATAAAATTTCAATTGTGTTAAAGCAACCCCCCTCTTCTTGTAAAGGTTATTGATGGTTCTTATATGTTAAAAGGTCCTATAACACATCACACAATACCCCTTCTTGTATCTACTACTGATGGTTATAAAGAAGTATTGCCATTTGATATCATCCCCTGTTCCTTACATTCAGTAATTCTGGGTCACCCATGTTACAGAAACACAATCCTAGCATAGACTGGACTAATAATAAAACAGAATTTAAATCTGATTATTGCCAGTACACTTGCTACCCATACGTGTCCATCTCTCATATTGAACATATAGTTCCTTCAGAGTACCACAATCTATTAGATGTTTTTTATCTTAAAGAAGCTGAAAACTTGCCTCTCCACAGATCCTGTGACTGTCCTATAGACATCAAACCAGTAGCTAATATACCATTTGGACGAATATACCCTCTATCACCACAAGAATTACAACACCTCTGTGACAACTTATATAAAAATCTAAGAAAAGGGTTCATTCCCCCTTCAACATCCTCTGCAGCAGCGGGAATCTTCTTTGTCACTAACAAAGACGGTACACTCAGGCCCATCATCGACTATAGAGCTTTAAACTCTGTAACTGTTAAAAATAGATATCCTCTTCCACTCATCCCAGAACTACTCGAAAGACTACACAAGGCTAAAATATTAAAAAAAAATTGGATTTAAAGGGAGCCTATAATCTGGTCAGGATTAAAGAGAGAGATGAGTGGAAGACCGCCTTCAGAACCCGCTATGGGCTGTTTTAATACAGGGTAATGCCTTTCAGGTTGTTTAATGCCCCAGCAACCTTTTAATTCTTTATCAATGATATTTTCAAGGACTTTATGGATGTATGCGTAGTATACTTGGATGACATCCTTATATACTCCAAAAATATTCCAGATCACTCCAAACATGTTTGTTGGGTTTTATCCAGACTCATAACCGCAAGTATTCGCCTAACAGAGTTCCTCTTCATAAACAGTTTCATGTGCATCAGACTGACTTATAAATATTTATCCTCCAAGCATCTTGGTTGCTTATGCTACTAATGCTCTCTCCTTGTATGGGCTGGATTATAAAATATTGCACATACATATTTTGATAATGATGTTATTTTTATTAAGACGATTGTCATCTTTATATCCATAACTGTGGAAAACGTAATCTCTCCTGATGTTCAACTCTGTAAATATTCCAAGTCTATCCACAGTGTGAATAAGAACTTCAAGCCTAGGGAATTGATTCTTATCTAATGCCTGATTCTGGTATACTTCTTCTCACGGCTTGAGAAGAGAACAACACATTTTCTTTCAACATTCATTTAAACCAAACTGTTACTAAGTTGTTCCATTCTGGCCATTAGATTAATTCTGGTCTGTCTCGATACATAGCTACACACTAACCTTATAAAATATCATCTTATTCTAACTAGTTACTAAACTAGTTAAGGGTGCAATTGAGACATCACAACGATAAAATAAACTTTTTAACCGTCTTAGAACTTCGCTTTTATAAAATAGTAAGTTGACTTTGATCATTTTATGTTAGATAAATGTGTATGATTTAAACAGACATTTTATGTTAACTTTTCTAATCCTTTAATGTTTCTTGTTCTGCAATCTCCGCCTATCATTCTTTGATTAACAATTTACCTATAGGTCTACATCCTTTAATCTGTAAATTATTTAAATCTATCAGACTTAAACGACCTCCAATTCCTAAATATAATTTCTTCTGGGGCAATGATTTAATTTTTTCTCTTTTTTAAAAAATAGCCCCCTAATAATTTATTGTCTTTGAAATGATTGTCAGCCAAACTTGCTACCCTTTATGTCTCATTTATTTTCATAGAGTTTCTGATGTTAAAGCTTTAGATTTTAATTCCAAACTTTTTACTCCTGAAGGAATCATTTTTCTCCTGTCTCGTAGCACTAAAACTTTATCTTCTTCTATTGTGTATCCTAATTTACCTTCAGAACGTGCTTTATGTGTTAAATGCTTGAAAGAGTATAAATCAAGAACTCTCCCTTTTACACTTTCATCTTCTTCTCAATTACTAATTACTTTTGTCTCATCTTACTCTCCTGTTACTTCCACTTCTATTGCAAGATGGGTTAAATGGGTTATGAAAGAAGCTGGTATTGATTTATCTTTTACAGCTCATTCAGCTAGAGCAGTGTTTCCCAACCGCGGTCCTCAAGTACCCCCAACAGTCCTGGCGTTCATTATAGCTGAACTAGAGCACAGGTGAAATAATCAGCTCGCTGATGGATAAGAGCAGGTTGGTTACTGATTAGCTGATTACTTCACCTGTGCACTGGTTCAGCTATAATGAAAACCAGGCCTATTGGGGCTACTTGAGGACAGCGGTTTGGAAACACTGAGCTAGAGGATCAGCAGCTTCTAAAGCATTTTTTTAATCTACCTCTCTTCAACAAATTTTGAATGCTGCTAATTGGTCCTCAGATTCTATTTTTAATCAGTTTTATTTCAAGCCCATTCAACATGCTTTGTTAAATTTATTTTGTTAGCTTTAAACTAGCAAAATATGAAGTCTATGCTTGTAATATAATTCTGGTTATCCTAACTTTGTGAAGGTATTATTTAGACTTTATTAAAGACACAGAGACTGATATGTTCCCTCCCTTCCTTGTTATTACACTCTTCCATGCAATGTTACTTACCTTGTTTTTTTCTTCCAGCTTCAAATCAATGAAAGTGCACTACGAGATGAAGGTTCACTCCCATATCTCATCCAATCTATTCCTGAAGATTCTCCAAATTGGAAGAAGAAAATTTCAACATGGCTTTGTTTACATTAATTTCTATTTTTTTCTAAAGTTATTTCCAGTTTTTAAGACTCTTATTTTGGACTTTGTTTCTCTTTTTTTTATTTTTTTATTCGAGGTTTATGGTAAGGCATACAGAAATCTTGGTACAATAAAACATAGTAATAGTGGGATAGTCATAATAAGATACAACAATTTTAAGAGTACAATTTGTATTCCTGAAAGAAAAATCAGATAAGAGCTTACATAAATCAGATGCCTGGTGATCTATTTTTCCTCCAGAATGACACAGGAGGCCAATTTTGGACCCCATCTAAGACTATTAAAAGTTTAGGAGGATATTACCAACTAAGGAGATCACTTTTGGGTCTTAAATGACAAACTTTTTTTTAAGTTTAACAAGATCTATAGTAACACGCTTAACTGGTCTTTTAAAACTAAAACATTCACATTCACTATTAGTGAGACTAAACACCTACTGGATATAACAATATATTGGACTGTAAACATAGTCTTTGAGGTGAACAATTAGAGTAATAAGTGAACATACCTTGGAAAAATAACTGTAGTGATTATGATAAACAAAAGGTGGTTTTATAAGGCTTAATGTCCAGCAAGCTGTTAAATATGTTAAGCTCTCAATGCTAGTGGTAATAGGATTAAGAGAAAATATATTAAGGGTGCATCTATATTAGACACGTGAGATTGACCTGCATAGATAGCGTGAATAAAATGAGTCATGCACGGGTAGAAAACCATAATAATTGAATTATCTTGGCAGCGTTTCTTAGTTTGTCTAAAAACAGATTGTGGTATATTCTATGGCATTAAATTTGTGTTGGAAATTGATAGGTTCGAACGCCTAATACTAAACATGAGCTTTGAACTTAACAATGGGTAAAAATACTATATATATCTGTATCCCTCTCTGAGGATCCTGACAGATGTTAGATTAAAAATTACCCTCTCGCCTATCAGCATTTTAGCTTCTCAGCAAAATGTTTTACTTTATACTGTGGTAGGCTACAGTAATGCAAGAGCAGTCAACTCCACCATCCCGGCCGCAGACGGCGAAGCCACACCCGCACATGCAAGATGTCATTACTTATAGACACCAAAGGGAGTAAAAAGTAAACTAGCAATCATCCACGTTTGTCATGTAAATTACTAAATACATCAATATAATCAGGACCTCACAATTGAAATAACCTGAAACGCAACTGTTTAGGGGAGTTCCCTTAATAATAAACATTGCCACAACAAGGCTTCATTATAAACATTTAAGAAAAGGTAGACCCTACAGTAGATAGCATAAAAACTTAACGGAGATAGCATCTCTGATATATCCCATGTGCATGGAAAGTTCAGGGAGCTATATTAAGCGTTCCTTGTATTAATTTCAGCCAACACCAGTGCGTTCGTATTCATCATATCCCAGGTACACCCAGGCAAACAATGAGGGTATCTGAGCATCTGTGAGAGACCTTACTTCTAGGCTCCGTAGGTTGTGGTGGCTTAGAGGGTGGTGTATGGCACATGATTGTCCAAGTAACATTCCGGCAATAGAGCGATTTGGGTGTAGGTGAAAGTCAGCCACAACTTGTTGGCCTACAGCCTTTACATAGATATATGCTATTCTCTTAGCGGGCTCTTGTGTAGGAGTCGTCATAGGTTGCTTGTACTCACTAGCTTTCCGCCTCTGAACCTGAGCCTTGAAAGCATCGGGGTCACATCTCCTTTGTAGGGAGCAAAGTCTCGTTCTTCAGGAAGCCGTCACTGTGCACTGATCCATTTGGGGCTAAATCACCCAGAGTTTCCTGGTCTATTTCTGAAGCGTTTGAAATGGGAAGGTCAAAGGTGGTTGGCAGTGTTTCTGTAAAACAGAGCTGGTAACTCACAAGTAAAGCCCTGATTTCTTCCAGTAGGTAAGAAGCAGATGCTATATTCATCATGTTTCTAGCAGAAGGTAAGTGTATTCAGCACTGGATGCTGCGTAACGACAAGGCTAAAGGATGCCTTGCCGGGGGTTCTGATGAAGGCCTAAACCTTAAAAATTGCTACGGGCGCTCTTAGTTAAAGCTATCTCAGAAATGTTTTGCCCATCCGGTGGAGATTCTTTAGTAGGTTTCAGATCTGTTAGTAGAACACACAGATGGGTCGTTTGGAATATGTTATCGTTCAAGAATGGCTGGGATGGTGGAGCAGCATAGAATTGTGCAACTGATCATGGCCGCTGACCGGAAGTTCCCCTTGTTTCTCATTTTTAACATCTGTTCTCTTTTACTTCAATTTACCAGCATCGTCAAGAAAGAGGACGTTGTGTTTTGTACTGGACAGTTGGTGGTGGTGACATGCACTCTGATTGGCCAGTCTCTCCTATTCTCTACTGGTCAAACTGGTTTAATTTTAAAAAATTTTTAACTACTTGTTTAATTAGAAAAAAAAAAATCTGTATTGGTTGATGTAATATGTTATGAATTTTTAAAAGCTGCATTAATCAGTAAAAGAAATAGATAGCAAAATATTTGTCTCTGTATCTTTAATAAAATTTAGATTATTCCATCACAAAGTTAGGATAATCTGAATTGCTCAATATTTACTTCTACATTACCATTGTACTGTTATTTATTTAACCAGATTTTTCTTTATTTTAACTTTGAAAAATTTGGGTTTTTGGACTGCCCAGAGAGGCTGACCACCTTAGCAAAAGGAGGAGAGGTAATAAGAGGAAGATTGAGAGAGAGAAACAGAGGGGAAAACACAGTGAAAGAGTAAACCAGAGACAGAGGGGGAGGCATATAGGGTGAAATACAAAGGGGGTAGAAAAAGATAGAGATAGGGCCTGATGATCTAAACCTCTCCACTCTGGTGATATGATCTAATACATCACATCAGTAGTGTGAGGTCCCTCAAAGACTTTTAAAAAGGCAATATTTTTCTTTAGAGTTGTTTATCTCTTTATGCAGAGTTATGGATGTGAAGGATAGATGCCTACATTGTAGAATAATGGTCAAAAAAGCACCCAAAGATTTGGGACAGTACCAGCAAGTGACGAAATGTCTCCTATTGAAAGTAATGGAACTCGCTGGAAAGGGGCACTTTGCCGCACTGAGCAGGAGGCGCACTTTAAAATATAAATCCTGCAGCCAATTTAAATCACATTATGCTGCTTTCTGTGTATAGCATTTTACAATAGCCTACATTTTTGTATGCATGTGTTTTTCACATTGTGAAAAGAGAGATGTATGTATGTGGTCCATTTTTGTATCCAGAGAGTTGACATTTTATAAAATCGGCCTAATGTAATCCATTTATCTTCACAAATTGTTTCACCAGCTCTTTCTGTGCATGGTGTAGACATGGACATAGGTTTTTCAAGTTACTTTAAAGTACATCTAAGTATATTATAATTATGCTAACTTGATTATTTTAATGCATATGACTTTCAGACCGGGAAAACTGAGTTGTGATATTGCTATTTGCTTCCAAACAACTATGTCTCTCTCCCAAAAACATGCTAGTTAGGTTCATGATCTATTAGGTGAATATCTAGCACAAGCCTTGTGTGAATGAGGTCAATATTATTCACACCAAGGTATGGTTTTTCATACCTTGTTGTAAGATCAGGTAACAGTCTATGTTTTAATTTACTCACAACTCTATAGCAATTAAGAGTTGTCACGGATGACTCATTCCTGAACTATTAATGGTGGGCATAAAAATGTAATTTTATAATGGGAAGTGAATTTTAAAATGTGTGTTGTATAATCTTACCAGGAAAGGTAGGAGCTGCAACATTGATAAAACAATAAGTTCAGCAAGCTCCCTACCTCTCTGGATGTTTTTTGTATTGAGAGATGGTGGGAATAACAACAATCTGCAGCCAGATAAACTGAATGTAAAACTCCATAGGAAGTAGGCACTCCTCTGATTGGCTGAAACAGATAAAACAGATTTCCCAGGATACAAGTCTTGGCTTTGTCACTGGGATGAATGGGCTATGATCACTTTGTCTGCCTGAGATACTATCACTTAGGGGTAGATTTATCAAAGGAAAGTCGTAGTGTCTATTACGTACGCCTGTAACTGCGCCTCAACTCGAGAGAGAGAGAGAGAGGGAGGGAGAGTGAGAGAGAGCTATAGATGTCACAATAACAATATTATTGCATTCATGGTATGTATTTTAGTTTTATTGGGAGTAATAAGTATATTTTTTCTTCTTTTTGTCCACTAAAATAAACTATAGAATTTAAATAATCTTCTTATTTTGATATCTATGGTTATATGCTATATGTACTAACATGGCTACTCCAATTAAAGTGTAAATTCATTAACATAACATATATATATATATGTGAAATAGAATTTCAACAAAGCAGTCTATTGAATGTTATATGTGAATAGAATTTCAACAAAGCAGTCTATTGAATGTTATATGTGAATTTGTATTGTAATCTACCTAAATCAATTATCACTTCTAAAAAGTGAGAGCTTACATTTGGTAATAGTCTTTACCAGTCATTCTTCAAAGAAAAAATGTTTTAAACTGTCTATGCCAAATGCATCCAAATGCTACATGTCCTGTCTAATTGTACTATCCCAAAATCCAATTATCCTTTTTTTAAAACTATTAATAATTCAAAAGACACATGCATTTTCGCTTTAGAAAAAAAACAGTTTTTTTTGTTAATTAAACTCTCCTCATTGGGCCATACTAGTAGTTCTGTAATGTGCAATAAACTCTCCTCATCGTGCCAATCTCAATTTGTAATTTCAACGTAAAATAAAGCAAAAGACACAATTTGTTTTAACCACAAAAAAAAATTGTTTATTTTTAATAATAAATTAACTAATAAAGAAAATAATAATTCAACATCACGTTGATTCTAATGCTTCTCTTGCAGAAATTACAGTATGTAAAAGCTCTAGAATCTTTTTCTTGGTTTCTTTGAAGAATTTTATAACATAATTTCTGTTCACTCTTGTCGTTCCTGAAATAAATAATTGCAATTTGATTAATTAATTTCTGATCTGTCTGCATCTCAATGTATCAAAATATCTACCGATCAATCTATCTATCTATCTATCTATCTATCTATCTATCTATCTATCTATCTATCTATCTATCTATCTTTCAGTGTTCCAGTATGTCAATTTCTCTCTATAACTATCTTTTGATCTATCTATCTATCTATCTATCTATCTATCTATCTATCTATCTATCTATCTGTATTTCAAACAATCCAACTATCTTTATTTCAATCTACCAGTATCTCAATTTATCTATATATCTATCTATTGATCTATCTGTAGTTAAATTTAATGATGTATCTATTCCAGTAACCAACTTACCTTCTTCAGACTGTTGTGTCTCCTCCTGCTCATCCTCCTTCTGAGCCCCGTCTATTTCCAAGGTTTCCACCTCTGCAAAATCAAAATTTTAAGAGTAAATAAAAAAATGTAATAAAAAAAATTACATGTAAACATTGTATCTATCTATCTATCTATCTATCTATCTACCTATCTATCTATCTATCTATCTATCTATCTATCTATCTATCATCTAATGGTATTTCTATTGACCCATCTATATATCTTTCAAAATAAAATGTAACTTTATCTATCTATCTATCTATCTATCTATCTATCTATCTATCTATCTATCTATCAGTATCTACATTTATCTAGTTGTCTGTCTATTGCTCTATCTATATATCTATCTATTGATCTTACCTTCTTCAGACTGTTATGTTTCCTCCTCATCCTCTTGATCCTGAGCCACGCCTATTTCCAAGGTAAAGAAAAAAAAATGTATTAAAAAAAAGTATTACATGTAAATATTGTATCTATCTATCTATCTATCTATCTATCTATCTATCTATCTATCTATCTATCTATCTATCATCTATCTATCTATCTATCATCATCATCTATCAGTATTTCTATTGACCCATCTATCTATCTTTCAAAATAAAATGTAACGTTAGCTATCTATCAGTATATAAATTTATCTAGATGTTTATCTATTGATCTATGTATATATCTATCTATCTTTGAAAATAAAATGTAACTTTAGCTATCTATCTTTCTGTATCTAAATTTATCTAGATGTTTATCTATTGATCTATCTATCTGTATTTAAATGTAAATGTGATCGATCTATCTGTATTGCAATCTAATGATGTATCGATTTCAGTAATCAACTTACCATCTTCTGACTGCGTCACCACTTCCTCCACCTCATCCACAGCCACGTCTGGAGTTGGATTATCTAATTCTTCCACTCGTCCAACTTCATGTGCTAATTCACAATTATAAGAGTTAAATAATTAATAGATCTTAATTTAAATATACCTGTATCTCTCTCTACCTATATATATCGAACAATCCATCTATCGATCTGTATTAGTAATGATCTATTTATCTTTCAATCTACCTGTTTCTCTATCTAACTATCGTTCGATCTATCAATCTACCTATCGATTGATCTATCTATAGATTGATGTATATATCTATTGATTGATCTATCGGTGGTATTGTGATTAAACTTACAGGCAGGTGCTTCCTAATCCATGTCCTCCCCTGATGTTGTAATTGTCCCCTCCATTGATCCATGCTCTGTGGTTAATTAATCTTCCACAGTAGCTATGCAATCAATACATTTTTAATTGTTTTATTATAGTACACAATGTTAATATATCTAATGATGTATCTATTTCAGTCATTAACTTACAATCTTCTGTAGACTGTTGTGTCTTCTCCTCCCCCTCCTCCTCCGCAGCCTTGTCTGGATGTGCTATTACAAAATTATTAGAAGAATAATTAATAGAAAACAAATATATTCAAGGTACACTGAACCAAATTGTTTCCTTTTGTTATGCAGATAGAGCATGACATTTTAAACAACTTTCTAATTTACTCCTATTATCAAATTTTCTTCATTCTATTGTTATTTTTTTTTATTTTTATATTTAATTGTCTTTATTGAATTTTATATATAGTACAGTACATTAGTTCGCTCATGTAATAAAAGCAGTTCACTTGGATAAATGCAGTATCTATACATTACTCATAGCTTCATAAACAACCAATGTACTTTTTGGGTTGATTTTAGGATAAACAAAACAATAACCAAACTGTATAACTTACCAAGTCTCTCTTGTGCGTGTTCCGTGTCATACTACGAGGGCCCCCTGCACAGCGTGTCTTTGTCAGATCCCCCAGACCGGCTTGTTTATCTCTCTAGCCTCCAGGTCGTGGGAAAGTGGGAGGGGTCAGTTCTGTCATATTGTTTCTATCTGTCATAAGTCAAATATTCTTTTCATGTCACACTCGTATCTTGTGAACACTTCCTAGTGTTAAGAGGCATCTTATGTTGTAATTCATCCCATATAAATTTTAGCTCGTGAAAGAATGCTATTTTGTTAGATTTAAAGTAACCATATTCCTCCATAGACAGGGTGTCCTTCATGAGAGCCGACCACTCCCCAAATGATGGGCATATTTGAGTTTTCCACCCCCGGGCTATTAATAGTCTAGCTGTGTTAAGTGACAGTTGAATTAGTCTGCTTCTTAACCTACATTTACATTTTGTGGGGAGATTCAATAGTGCTACTTCTGGTTCTAAGGTAAAATGACTGTCTGTGTCCAGTGTGTTGCTAACCTGCTCTTGGATCTTTTCCCAGAAGGGTTTGATTTTGGGGCACTCCCACCAAATGTGGAGAAGGGTCCCCCGCGATCCGCACCCTCTCCAACAGAGTTCAGATGAGGAAGGAAATATACTCTTCAGTCTTGAGGGGGTGAGGTACCATCTTGTTAACAGTTTAAAGTTAGTTTCCAAGTATTTTGTGGAGAAAGATGACTTTCTGATACTCTGAAAAATATGATCCCACTCCGTCTCTGTTAGTTCTCTACCTAGATCTTTGTGCCAACGGTCAACGTAGTCAGGTAGTCCCCCTTTTTGGGCTTGGATCAAGAGTTTCCTAGCTAATGATAAAGTGTGATGTGCGGGGAGGTCAGCTGTACAAGTCATTTCAAATGGAGTTAGGTGCCTGGTCAGCAGTTGTTTCTGTGGGTGTGTTTGTATGAGGTGGTGTATTTGGTTATATTTTAACCAGTTTGTGAAAGCGCCGCCTAGTATGTCCGTTAATTCTTGCCTTTGTTTAAGTTTCCCATCTCTAACCAATGAACTAAGTGGAGTTGTGTAACCCATTTCCCACATATTTGAATTTGTTTTGTCAAATCTGATTCCTCCCTTCAGTTCTGCGTTTGGGGAAATGGGGAGCATAGGGGAAATCGTTGTGGAGATGCCTGAGTATTTTTTAATAATACCGTCCCATGTATCGAAGACATGTGCAAGTAGAGAATAGCATTTTAGCCATGGTGGTCTATTCTGTTTTTCTATCCAACATAAGGCCCCGGGGTTGGGTGTATGCAAGATGTGGGAGTCCATTGGGATCCACGCCTTCCTATCTTTGTTTCTATGCCAGTCTATTATTCTTTGAAGGCTCGTAGCTTGGTAATATGTCTCAATGTTTGGCAGTCCTAACCCTCCTTCCCTCACGGCTCTGTACATTGTTAGTTTTTTGATTCTGGGCTTTATTTTCCCCCACACAAACTGATTCATGATTTTTTGGGTTTGATCTAATAAGTGGCGTGGAAGGGCTATAGGTATTGCTTGAATAGCATAAAGTATTCTGGGTAATATATTCATTTTCAAAATTTGAATTCTTCCCCACCATGAGAATGGGCGATCTTTCCAAGTTTGTAGATCGTGTGAGATTGAGTTGATAAGGTTTTTAAAGTTCAATTGTAGAAGGGATTTGGGGTTCTGGGTTAAATAGATCCCCAAATATTTAATGGCTTTTGGTTGATGTTTAAATGGGCAGTGATCTAACAGGGATTTAAACTTAATTCTAGAAAGGGAGATGTTTAATATTTCGGATTTCTGTTCGTTTACTGAAAAGTTAGAAAATTCCCCAAATCTTTTTAATTCTTGTAATACTGCGACGGTGGAAGGTTCTGGGGAAGATAAGGTAAAGAGGACGTCATCCGCATACATTGATATTTTAAAGTCTAAGGGACCTATTTTAATTCCCGATATTAATGGATTATTCCTGACTCTCTGTGCTAGCACCTCCATACTGATGATAAACAAGATTGGGGAGAGGGGGCATCCTTGTCTCGTTCCATTACTTATTTCAAATGAGTCTGAAACCAGGCCATTAACTCGTACTTTTGCTGAGGGGGATTGGTATAAACATTTTATCCTACGAATCATCTTTTCTCCCACCCCTATCTTACCCAGTGTGGCGAATAGAAAGTTCCAGTCTAGGCGATCAAACGCCTTTTCGGCGTCAGTTGAAATTATAATCATTTCAGTATTGGTTGTTTTAGCGTATTCTATTAGTTGGAGTACCCTAATAGTGTTGTCCCTCGCCTCCCTTCCTGGGACAAAACCAGACTGGTCTGTGTGAATTATTTGAGGTAAGATTTTATTTAATCGATTGGCCAGAATTTTTGTATAAATTTTAAGATCCGTATTTAATAGTGATATGGGTCTATAATTACTTGTAAGTTTAGGGGATTTGCCTGGTTTAGGTATGACGGTAATGTGGGCTTCAAAACATTCTTTAGGGAGCTGTCCAGATTCGTCAATTTGTTTAAAAAGGGCTAGTAAGTGTGGAGCTAATTGATCTCTAAATTGTTTATAGTATTTATTAGAAAACCCATCCGGTCCTGGGCTTTTATTGGATGGTAGGCTATCTATCGCTTCTAAGATTTCTTTTAGGGTGATTTGGCTTTCTAAGACTTCTCTATCATCTGGTTGTATCTGAGTCAGGTCGGATTCCTGGAGGTATTGATCTAATGTATTATTCTGTGGTGTCATGATGGGCTTAGGGAGATTGTATAAGTCTTTGTAATAATCTTTAAAAGATTGTGCTATTAATGTAGATTCTACGATTTCTGCTCCTCTGTTATCTGTTATATTGAAGATGTGGTTGTGGAGGGATTTGCGTCGTAGGGCCCTGGCCAGTAGTGTACCTGCCTTATTCCCTCCCTGATAGTATAGTTTTTGTAGGTATAATGCTTTTCTACATGCTTCTTTATTTAAGTATTCCTTTAAGAGGTCTCTCGCTTTGTTTAGGTCTATAAGAGATTTCCTCTCTGATGGGTTATTTTTGTGGGCTATTTCCGTTGTTTGGAGGTTTTGTAGCAATTGTGTATAATATGCGTTTGCCTTGCGTCTATGATTGATTTTGTCTCTCATAAACTGTCCTCTCATGTAAGCTTTATGAGCTAACCACACCGAGGGTATCCCACTAGAAGTGTTTAAATTTGTCCTGAAAAATTCAGTGATGTCACTTAGTACTTGTGTATGGGTAATGGGATCTATGAGACGCGTTTCATCTAGTCTCCATAGGTAGGGAAGCACTGGGGCTGATGGCCATTCCAGGCTCATAGAGATAGATGCATGATCGGACCAGGCTATTGTCTGTATATTTGCATCCCTAATCAATGATATACTTTTATGTTCTATAAACCAGTAATCAATTCTAGAATATGATTTTGCCGGGTTGGAATAGAATGAGTAGTTGCGTGTGGTCGGATGTAGGAAGCGCCATATATCAATCAGTGTGAGTTGTTTTAAAGTGTTATTAATGGAGTGTCTAGTACTTTTAGTGGTGGAGCTAGAACCTTGAGAACAATCAACTGCAGGTAGTAATGCGACATTAAGATCACCTCCCAATATTAATATCCCTTTCTGAACTTCTAGTATTTTGTTTCCAACTCTTTTAATGAATTGTGCCTGCCCCGTATTAGGAGAGTAAATGTTGGCCAGGGTAACCCAATTATTGAACAAGGTTCCAACTAGGATGATGTACCTGCCCTCCTTGACTGTGTATTTGTCTGTTAGTTGAAAGGGAGTATTTCTGTTAAATAGTATTCCCACTCCATTCGTCTTTTTCTCGTGTGAGTGAAGGAAGAGGGATGGGAACTCTTTGGATTTAAAGATGGGTTCTTTGTCCTTGAGGAAGTGTGTCTCTTGGACAAATACTATGTTCGCTCCCTCTCTCTTGAACCAATTAAGAGCTATAGATCGTTTAGTGGGGGAGTTAAGGCCTTTACAATTTTGTGATAATAAGGAGATGTCCCTATGTGTAGTCCCCATTACACTATAAGATTGTGTGTGCGCTGATTTTTATCCCAGTTCTCAATGGGGTGGTCTTTGCATGTGTGTCTCTTGCTTACCCTATGGAGTTCGTCTTCATACCAGAGAGGAATGTCTGCCGTCAATTTTGTGAGTATGTCTGTCGCTGTGCAGTTGGTCCTCGAGCATTGGAAAGTAGAAAAAAGCATTAGAGACTTGGTTAACATTAACACGAAAAAAACAAATAACCAAACAACAATACAAAACCAGGGATTTATAATCCCATAACTGGACTCTGTCCTGAAGGAGGGAGTCGTTGGGGAAATAACTCAACCAATTAGGTTGGATGGCAACCCTAGGGGTGCTTTCTAATTTTTGGGATATTAGCAAATGTACTGCAGTGGAATACTATAAAACATTAATAATAAATTTTAAATCTACATTGTTAATTATGAACATTAAACAGAGGGACCACCCAGAAATCTGGTATGTCCTATACACTTATATCTCATTAGCTGTAAAGAAAAACATTATTAGCTATAGACAGTAAGCATAGGGATCATTCTAGGATCTGACATGACATATACAGTTATATCTCAATTATACTGGATTACGTCATTAATGGCTTCAAAGTTCCTTAAACCCATATTCTCTGCTATAGGTCAATATCTGGCTCATCATTTGATGCAGTCTGTGCTGTTAATGTGTCTCTTGGTCTCTTCTTGGAAATTTTCTGCCAGTGATGCCTTTGAGGTTGTGGTTGTGTGGAATCTTTTCTTTGAGTAGAGTTTTGGGGGGGTTCTAATGCGGGGAGCGAAGGAGGAGGGATGTCCAACAATTTACAGAACTGTTCCAAATCATCTGGGGTCCTATATGTGTATATTCTGTTGTCTTTCATGACTCTGATGCTGAAAGGAAATCCCCATCTGTAGGTCAGACCTTGCTCTTTTAAGTGGATTGTGAGGTACCTCGCTTCTTTCCTGTTCTGGAGAGTGATTGGGCTCAGATCTGCAAAGAATTGAAGTTTGTTCCCTTCTATTTGAAAGGATTGTTGTTTCCTCGTAGAAGTCATAATTTTCTCTTTATCTGTGAATTTGTGGAAGCGGATGATTACATCTCTGGGAGGCTCGCCGTCTCTTGGGGGTGGTCTCAAAGCTCTATGAGCTCTATCTAAAGGTATATCTTCCATGGTGGAGTCTCCCATTAGGTGTTTGAAGATTTTTTGTAAAAAGTTTTGTAGTGCATCTGAGGATACTTTCTCTGATATTCCTCTTATGCGTATGTTCTGTCTTCTCCCTCTGTTGTCCAAGTCCTCTAGTTTAGAGGTGAGGAATTCAATCTGAGATTCCTGTGTATCAATTTTTCTCGTAAGTAAATCTAGAGTAGAGGTGGTTTCTTCATCTTGTTCTTCCAGATAGGCTACTCTACCACCCAGCTCTGCTACTTCTTTCTTAATCCCTGAGAGACCATCTTTCAGTACCTGATTAACTTGTTGAAAGAAATTGGTAAGATCAGCTCTGGTGGGAAGTTCTTTCAGGTCAGCTCTTGTGACAGGGGAGTCCTCACCCTGGGATGCTGCATTTAAGAGTTCATCTTGTGATTGTTGTGAATCCTCTCCCTCTGTAGTAGGGGATGTTTGTAATTTTTGGAAAAATGTGCTCATCTTGGTACTGGGTGTATTAGATGTTTTAGTGGTCTTTTCAGATCTGTTTAGTCTTTTTGTTGTCATTTTCTGCGTTGTGTTTGTTGATTTTTGATGTACTTAGCAGAAGTAGAGAGAGAATAAAGAAAACTTTGTTGCTGCTTAGTTATGCTTAAAACGCTCACTGAGTGCTGTTTGTTTTCAAATTGCAGGGTTAAGTTCTTTTATTGAGCTGCAGGATCAGCACTTCTTTTGCAGGAGGCCCTTATTGCTAGTTATATAATGGAAGCTTTATGTTTTCTTAAGGGTTATTTGCTGTGTGCAACAGGAAGTCTTTTAGAGAAGAGGGGAAAAAAAATGGCACCTCCTATGTATTTTAGTTACAGGCCTAGGCTTTTCTGAGTTATAAAGAATAAGGCGAGTCATTAAAGCCTGTGTATTGTGGTAATCTCACTATCCACTTCTTGCAAAAACGTAGCTTCTTTGCCTAAAATAAGTAGATGAATAAAACTCCAGATCAAGGGAGTTGCTCAGTGATTTAGGTTAGGCGCTAGAAGGCTGGATAACGTCTGTGCGGCTTTTTATTAAGTTATTAATTCGCAATGTCCATAATTGTGTCTGTTGATTAGTTTTTCTCCCATCAACCGTTATTGGCTTTTAATTAATTTAAGGCAGTCCATATTCAAGTTTTATTAGGCCATGTTGTGCCATTTCAAGGGATTAAGGCTAACAGGGTTTCTAGGCCCTAGTAGCAGGGGCGCTATGCTGTGTGCTGTCCGGAACTGTTTGTGGGCCTGTTTGGGGAGTGTGGTTGTGGTCACTCACCGGGCTATCCCTCTGTAGTATGCTCAGCATCCGTTGTTAGCTCTGGGTCTCTGCCGCATCGATGAGCGCTGTTAGTGAGAGGAGGCTGTTTGGGGTTTCCCAGGTAGCGCAACAGGGGCGCGTGTTTTTCAGGCTGTTCAGGTTGATTTACGTGGCTTTACATGTCGGCTTTGCCCTTCTGCTGTTCACCGTTCTGTGCCCTGTCCCTTCCACTGCAGCATGTCTCAAATTTAGGCTTTAGGAAAGCGTTTTAGCCCCTGGGTGCCATACTAAGCACGGAGCATCAGAATAGTGCGGCCATTTCAAGGCATGGTCGGCTCCCTCTATTGTTATTTTTATTGAAGAAAAAAAATTTAGACGCCTACTTTTTATGATAAAGATAGAAAGACAACAAAGAAAAATGGATAAAAGGAGTAAATAAAAAATTTGGCTTGTAACTGCATGTTCTATCTGAATCACGAAACCTAAATTTTTGCTTCTCTGTCCCTTTAAATGTAAATATAGGGGGCGGAGCCTAGACACGCTCAGAAATGGACGTTTAGTCTCTGAGCTCTATACTGCAGGAGATACAAAATTAGGACTTAAGATAAAAAAAAAAAGGCTAAAGTGACATGTGAAATTAGGAGGAAAAGGAGAGGAAAGATTGAGGATCCGCAATCTATGTGAACGGAAGCCATAAATGAGCAGCAGTGATCCACAAACACCCTGAAGGTGCAAGAGCGCGCCAAAACTAATTCAAAAGCATAACAGAGGACTTGGCCGTTCTCTAAGAGGGAGATTCCCCTTCATCAGCCTGGCAATAACGGTAAAGTGGTGAGTGTTTACCTAAGAGGTCCAGTGTTCAGCGGATCTGCAGAGGTGAGAGCGGCTTTCTCAAATGCTGCTTACAGTTTATGGCACCCGGTCGAGCAAGCAGTCAGGTGACTAGAGTGAGGGAGGCGGATGGGCCTGTACCGGAGCACAGATTGTAAATCCCATAGAGACAGGGAGAGCTACCTCGCATAAATGCAGCACAGGAGGGTTTTAAAAGGGATGGTCTATGATCCATAGAAAAGTGCAGAAAAATAAATCATAGTGACCAAACCTGCAGTCTAGGAGGGGGCCTCAGGGGATGAATATTCGTCCACAAGACAGAGATGGAAAAAGGGTCTCATAAAATACAATGCTAAAGACTTAACTGGGGACATACAGTTTATAAAGATTATAACACTGGGGGGAAAAAGGGATTTCCTGTAGGAAATTATTTAGAATTATCAGTTCAAGCTGAGGGGAAAATAAAAATAACAACTATGGTAAACTACCAACAGAGGGCAAAGGAGTGCAATCTGGCTCTCTAACATAAAAGATAAAGCAATCCATAGCCTGAGAGGCACCAGAAAATAAAATAAAAACTGTGTGTTTTAAATAGCAGAGGTTGTTGTGAAAGTTTGGAGACATTGTTAATACATAACGGAGTGAGAAAATAACACTCTCTGGTATATTATAATAGGAAGTTCCTCATTGTAGAATATTACAGAAGCCAATATGTCAATCAGAAAATCTAATAAGGGAGAGAAGACTGTCAAAAACTCCACAGTGAGCAATTTTTTTAGACCGCCTAAAAGCAATAAAATTGCAGACCCTTTAGAAATGGAGAACAAAGACATTTCAGACTCTGAACAAATGAGTGCAGGACAAACAGACGCTGGTACACCAGTGACTAGAGAGGACCTACGTGACCTTGTCTCTAAGCATGACATAACCACCAATTTTGAGAGGTTATGGGAAAAAATGGACAACATGCACAGTGCAGTCACCTCGAGCCTTACGGAAATAAAGTCTGATATTGCAGATCTGGGAGGGAGACGGGAATTGCTGGAGGAGCACAGGGAGGTCATCACGGAAGAAATATCAGCTGTGTCCCAGAACCTCTCCCTACAACAACAGTCTATCATAGACTTGGAGGACAAGATGGACGACCTTGAGAACAGGGGACGTAGGAACAACCTACGGCTCAAGGGGATTCCGGAGACGGTCACGAACCAAAAGCTCATGACGTACTTACAACAGCTCTTTAAAAATATAACTGGGAACAAGGAGGATACAGACTTTAACATTGAAAGGGTGCATAGAGCTTTAAGAGCTAAACCCAGAGGCGACGCACCACCTAGAGATGTCATAATCAGATTTTCATTCTTTCCAGAAAATGAACACATACTCCAAGCATCAAGAGATAACCCAACCTTTAAGTTCCAAGGGTCGGTTATACAGTTTTTCCAAGATCTCAGTCTGCGAACCCTGCAAAAAAGAAGCCAATTGCGTCCCCTGATGACACTTTTAAGGAAACACCAAATTAGATACAAACGGGGCTTCCCTTTTGCTCTCCACATTACGAAAGACAACAAATCAATCACTTTAAAAGATCAAGAAGAAATCCCTACCACCTGTAAGATACTAGATCTAGAAACACCAGTTGTACCGGAGATAGAACCACCCCCACAGAAATCGTCCATCACAACCCCATCTGGATGGGCCAGAGTAAATCGAAAGAGACCAAAGAAATGAGACCGACAAGGAGATGGAACAAGAAAGTGATCGTGGACGCCTCTTTTTCAGTATTGATCAATAATGTTGAATGATGTACATTCATAATCTAATTAGTTCTCTCTGAGAAGGGAGGGCTAGGAAAAGTTGAGATACGGACGCCATAAGTTGGGTGCCTTCTAACTAAGCAACCAATTCCTAGTTTATTAGAGATAGCCAGTTTAGTCAAATAGTTAAATAGAACTGATTTTGAAATTCTAATTATATGTTGTCATTTACATATGCAGTTCTTGCTTCCACTAAGTGGATGCAAAGAAGTTACCAGTTGTGTTCCCCAATTTAGGGGAAGACTATTGTTTACAAGATATAAGATTGTTATTGTTAATGTTATCATTGTTTATTTACTTCATATCTTTATTTCAGTTTTCTTGGAGACATCAAGACCAATTCCTCAGATTCCGAGAATTAATACATACAAGGTTTGTTGTTGATTGTACTTCTTTCAACCAGGTCAGTGACACCAACACAATAAATAGGTCAACACAACATAGATCAGACTCCTTTTCATTATTCTCATGACACCACAAATACATCTTGTATCACATAATGTTAGGGGGCTGAACTCGGACATAAAACGCAATACGGCCATAACACAATACCAAAGGATGGGGGCTAATTTAGTTTTCCTTCAAGAAACTCACTTTACTAAACAGATGATACCAAAATAATGGTCTAAGACCTTCACTCAACACTATCATGCTATCACAGACAAGAAAAAAAGAGGGGTGTCAATATTAATTCACTCCTCGCTGGGGTTTAAACATGAAGCAACAATAGCAGATGTGGAAGGTAGATATCTGATAGTCAAGGGACACATTTCTGAGTCAACCATTGTTTTTTCTAATGTGTATGTCCCAAATGAAAATCAACATATATTCTTTAGAAACATATCACACCTATTGACTGATTGGGCCCAACACAAAATTATATTGGCTGGGGATTTTAATATCTCTCTGACAAAAAAGACAGTTACATCGCATAAGCTCAGTTATAAAGAACATAGACATAACAGATTGGTAAAAGAGATAGGAGAACTTTTGACCCCCCACACACTCATAGATACTTGGGTTACCCTATATGGTACTACCGCAGACACCACATTCTACTCGGCAGCTCATCGGAGCTATACTAGAATAGATTATATTTATATAAGCCAAATTTTACAACCGCTGCTAAAAGCCTCATCGATCCATCCGTGTGTGTGGTCGGACCATTCTGTGCTCTCAATACACCTGGATGGTGTGCTAGATAAACAAAGGACTAGATCATGGACATTTGATCCATCATATTTAAAAGATCTGGCCAAATTAAGTGAAACAGCTAATTTAATCAATGAATTCTGGAATAACAATAAGGGATCTACTACTAACCCGCTATTTCAATGGGCGGCGCACAAAGCTTACTTAAGGGGGACATTAATTCAGGGTAAAACATTTCAAATAAAAAAATACAAGGCGAACATAGACCAGCTTCATCGTGAAATAGGGAAGCTGGAGACCCAACACAAACTTACCCAGAGTCCTTACAATCTTAGAGACCAAAAGGACTTCTCTAGCAGCCCTACTTAACAACCACTCTTTGAGAGCGATACAGAAATTAAAGACTCAGTACTACATATTCGTAAATAAACCAGATAGATATCTGGCCCATAAATTAAGAGAACATAATAAATCCCTGTCCATTCCGTCCATTCTACTTCCTAAAGGCAAACTAACCACCCACCCCCAGCAGATAGTAGACGCGTTTGCGGACTTCTATGGTGATTTATATAACGGGAAGAAAGTAACGCCCTCCCCTACGCTTAACCCTAAAATTAAGGCTTTCCTTCAAGACGCCAACCTAAAGACCATCTCGGAAGAGGATAGAGATTCTTTAAACGCCCCAATAACAAACAGTGAGGTTAGGACAGTTATTAAGGAGCTCAAACAGGGCAAAGCAGCGGGACCAGATGGTTTTGCTGGTGAATACTATAAAACTTTTAAAGAGAATTTGGTTCCTCATATTACAGAATTTTGCAATCATATTCTAAATGGTCATTCAATACCCCCTGAATTACTTGCTGCAAAAATCGTGGTGATTCCAAAATCAGGGAAAGATTCCAGATATTGTTCCAATTACCGCCCTATATCCCTTATAAACCAAGATTTAAAAATATTGACAAAAATTATGGCCAATAGACTGAAACCTAAACTTCCCCTATTGATACACCCAGATCAGGTGGGATTTATTAAAGATAGGGAAGCCCCAGATAATATTCGAAGAATGCTAAACATTATAGTTTTCCTAAAGGTAACAGGGATGCCTTCTCTGCTTCTATCACTGGATGCGGAGAAGGCATTCAACAGAATTGATTGGAATTATATGAGAGAGGTCCTGGCTTTTATGGGCTTCGAGGGACCATTCATTAAAGCAATACAGGCAATATACTCACTGCCCTCAGCACAGGTGACAGCGATGGGATATAGATCCAAAATATTCTGTATATTGAACAGAACGAGGCAGGGGTGCCCCCTTTAATTTTTGCACCCTGCATTGAACCTTTAGCGTCAAGAATACGAAATTGTCCAGACATTACAGGGGCAACAATATTAAATCAGACCTACAAACTAACGTTATTCGCGGATGATATTCTCCTAACTCTGACTAAACCATTAATATCACTACCCAATTTATATAATATACTATCTCAGTTCTCTGAGATTTCGGGATACAAGGTTAATCATGAGAAATGCGAGGCCATGCCACTAGCTATGCCACAGCATACTAAGAAAATGATAGAAGTAAATTTTGACCTCAAATAGGTTCAAAACTCGCTCAAGTACCTGGGAATACACCTAACAACAAATTATGACCAATTATACAAACACAACTACATACCAATTTATAAAGCCATTAGGAAAGATTTAAACAAATGGAGGACGTTTACATTTTCATGGCTAGGAAGGCTCTCAGCGGTCAAAATATCCTGCCACATTTATTATATATGTTTAGGGCACTTCCCATCAAAGTCCCAACAAAGGACTTAGAGAATTTACAGAGAGACTTGGTGACATTCATTAGAGGGAAGACAATTCCAAGAATACCTGTATATATAATTACTAAACACAAGAGGCTGGTGGGGGCCCCTAATCTGATGGAGTACTATAAAGCAGCGAGATTGGCGCAAACGGCACTGATGGGGAGACAGACAGAAGACGTAATGTGGACAAAAGTGGAGGGTGGGATATATGGTTCATCCCATGCAGATGAATTGATGTGAGGAGAGAGACACAGGGGGGAAAAATATGACAAACGATACATATCTCCTATATGGGAGTTGACCAAATGCACATGGGATGCACTAGCTAAAAATAAAGGACTAATTCCACAAAGATCACTTACAACACCCTTGAGATATATTTTCCCTAAAGACTACCAAAATATAGTTGATAAATGGGCAAATAAGGGATTATATAGAGTAGTATTGCATAATAGAGCAATAATGACCTTTTCTCAGATTTAGACTATACTACATCCTGTAAAACTACATTGGTATCAATACCTCCAACTCAACACAATTATACAGCAATATGTACATAATACAAACAAGTTGGAATATACACCACTCAAGCTCATATTGACATCTTCAGGCAGAGCAAAACAGACTATATCCAAACTATACATACAAATACAATCTTAATCAAGTATTACAAAATCCAACATAGTTGTCAAGTGGGAGACAGATCTACATATTACAAGAGAAAAGAAGAAATGGGACGATATGCTTAACTCAGCCTGTAAGGGATTATTGAGCGCTAACCTGAGGGAAAACACAATAAAGACTATCTTTCGGTGGTATTTATCACCCTTGCAAACATCACACATGTCCCCTTTACATATAGAGGATGTGGAGAAGTGGGTTCATACTGTCACATGTGGTGGGAATGTGGACAAGTGAAGCTAATATGGGAAGAATTATCTTCTTTACTTAGGGAATTGTTAGATGAACCCATTCAATTAACTATTCACCAAGCCCTCCTACATGAACCACTAAGACGGTACAATAAACATATTAACATATTTATCAAAATATTGTGTACAGTGGTACGAACATGTATAGCTGGAAATCGAGTGTACCAAGCTGGCTGGAGATTAAGAACAAAATTGCCCTAACTTATAGGATGTATGAATCGGCATCTAAATTGATGGATTCAAGTGATACTTTTGGTAAGGTCTGGTTTTACTCGATACTAAAAGGAGGAGGAAATTCCCGGGTAACTGAGTGATAGAGGCCAGACTGAGAAGTCCCTCAAGGTCGAGAGAGTTATAAGGAGGATCTTGGTGTCTCAAACTTTTCTTTTTATTACAAATGTATTTATTTTTTGTGTTTTCTGTTTCTTGTTTTGTTTTCTCTTCTCTTTTATTATTGATATATTTGTGACTCTGTATTGGGTATATCATTAAGAATAATTTAGAGTGATCATATTTACGGTCTAGAAGGTTACAAACTAATAGATAGATAACAATTAGATAGCCTACGGTGAATATATATTTGTATGATTAACAAGAAACCAAATCCACCGAATATGAATCACAAGATAGAGACTATAATACTCTCTCTCATGAGGACTTGAAAAATGACATTGGAGCTGTACTAGAAGATTTTGTGCAGTGAACACGAGGGCAAGATTAAGCAGGATATAGACAAAGTCTGTTCACTGGATAGACATTTATAGAATGGGAAGTATTATTAAGTTAAGAGAGAGAGAATGTTTTTTCTTTTTACTTGTTACTTATGTATACTTGTTTATTAATATGCTAATAAAAAGATTTAAACATAAATGTAAATATAGTAACAATAAACAGATGTCACAATTGATGTAACTATTGATGGAACTCTCGATTTAACTATATCTATCTTTTTATTGTGATAAACATTGGTATGTACTGTTTCATACTGTCATTTTTTCTATAAAAGTACCACTTACATGACTCAGGTGAGTCAGCAATTTCAGATGACCCATTTTCTTGAGCTTGCGGTTCTGCAGGTACATCCTGATTTCCTATGTATAATTTTTTACATTTAGAAATATTACATTTGACAATACTATTGCAAAATTTCAAACAAACTAAAAGCGTTATACCTGGGTTAGTGACGTCCAAGAATACCCTTGGCAGAGGGTCAGAATCAGGTCATCATCTGCGTCGCTTGGTGGGTCCTCTTCAATTGGACGCAGAAATTGCGGCGCCCTTCTGTTTCGGACTGTAAAGTATTTGAATTCAAAGAAAAAAAAAAGGTCAAAAACCATTATACATATCTTTGGATCTCCTTCGGCTAGATTACGAATTTTTGTCGGTAAGGCTTGCGGTGCTAACAAGCCTTTTTTTCTCACCGCTCACTTAAGACAACGCTGGTATTACAGGTTTTTTTAAACCCGGCGTTAGCCTCTAAAAAGTGAGTGGAGAGCAAAATTTAGCTCCACATCTCACTGTAATACCAGCGCTGCTTACAGTAGCGGTGAGCTGGCTAAACGTGCTTGTGCACGATTTCCCCATAGGAAACAATGGGGCTGAGCTGGCTGAAAAAAAACCTAACACCTGCAAAAAAGCAGCGTTCAGCTCCTAACGCAGCCCCATTGTTTCCTATGGGAAAATAAATTTTACGTCTACACCTAACACCTTAACATGAACCCCGAGTCTAAACACCCCTAATCTTACACTTATTAACCCCTAATCTGCCGCCCCTGACATTGCCGACACCTATATTATATTATTAACCACTAATCTGCCGCTCCGGACACCGCCGCCACCTACATTATACTAATGAACCCCTAATCTGCTGCCCCCAACATCGCTGACACCTACATTATACTAATGAACCCCTAATCTGCTGCCCCCAACATCGTTGACGCCTACATTATATTTATTAACCCCTAATCTGCCGCCCCAACGTTGTCGCAACCTAACTACAATTATTAACCCCTAATCTGCCGCCCCCAACGTCGCCGCCACTATAATAAATATATTAACCCCTAAAACCTAAGTCTAATCCTATCTCTAACACCCCCTATTTAAATATAATTTAAAATAATCTTAATAAAATTACTACAATTAAATAAATTAATCCTATTTAAAACTAAATACTTACCTATAAAATAAACCCTAAGCTAGCTACAATATAACTAATAGTTACATTGTAGGTATCTCAGGATTTATTTTTATTTTACAGGCAACTTTGTATTTATTTTAACTAGGTAGAATAGTTATTAAATAGTTATTAATTATTTAATAACTACCTAGCTAAAATAAATACAAATTTACCTGTAAAATAAACCCAAACCTAAGTTACAATTACACCTAACACTACACTATAATTAAATTAATTCCCTAAACTAACTACAATTAATTACAATTAAATTAAATAAACTAAAGTACGAAAAACAACAAACACTAAATTACACAAAATAAAAAAATATTTACTTTTTTTAAACTAATTACACCTACTCTAATCCCCCTAATAAAATAAAAAATACCCCCAAAATAATAAAATTCCCTATCCTATACTAAATTACAAATAGCCCTTAAAAGGGCCTTTTGCGGCGAGACTTCCGTTTGGGGTGGAGCCTAAACAAGCATGCTCCCTGTATGCGGTGACTGAGCACCGCTGGAAAACCTACCCAAGCCGTTTCACCATCTAACCCGGGGTTCGCAAACGGGTGTTGTGTGTGGTGGTGCACCCAGCCTTATTACCAGGCTGCCGGCTGGAAGTCTACCCGCTTTCTGGAGTGGAGGTCTGTGTTGGAGTACCTGACAATTAAAGAGAGCCTGCAAATATTATCCCCAAGGGATAGTAACATCTACCTCCTGTGCGGCCATCAAGTTCCAGAGTCTCCGGTACCGCTACAATAGGAGAGGTTTCCCATACGGAGAAGGAGACCAGGCGCACCAGGGCCAGCTTCCGGGAACATGTGACAGGAAGCCGGCATAACGCTATCACCGGTGAGCTGGAGTCGCTGTTGTGCGGAGGGCCCCTGGACAGCCCGATACAGCTTTCTCAAGTTAAGAACCAGCCTTTTGCAGCCCGCTAGCAGGGGTGAAGTGCCCTCCTTGCGGTAAAGATCCCCTACATCGCCGCTTTGCCGGACCCGAAGAAAACAGTTCCAGCTGCAAGTACAAGCCTTCTTACTTATTTTCCCCTGCTGTTCCTGCTTTTTCACCTCTTGGTGTTTTATGTGGTTACTTAGGGGGAGTGAGCTTGAAAAGCCTAATAGGTGAGACGCTTGGCTTATTTGCTAATTTACTAAGAAGGGACATAGCAAGATCTAACCCTGCAAAAGAGAATATACCACATCTGTTCCTAATAACTGTAAAATTTGTATGTGGTCCTTTGAACTCTATATATCTGAACAAAGCGTTTGGAGATAAAACCTTGCCCTAAGTTTTTTGTTTGCCTGATTGTGACATTTGCAGTTGTCCAGCAGAAGGATATTCCTGTTAGGAAGGAACAGAGGAGAGCCGCTGATATTTCCTTTAATTTACCTGCTTGTAATGTAAAGGACTCCAGGGGCTTTTCTCCCTGAGGCAGTAAATTGTATATGTATATTTAGCTATACTAGGTGCCTTCTTTCTGTTTATTAAGTAAGCATTATATCCTGAATTTAAACCCCTTAAGGAAGCTGATTCTAGGGGTGCATTGAAAAAAAAAGAAAAAAAAAATTTTTTTTCCTTGTTTCTGTATTTTCTGCAGGGATTAACATGTTTATGAGAGAAATATTCATTTGTTAATGGCCACCTTTATAAATCTTCATTATTCCATCTAGGCTGATTGTTTAGTCAAATTACAGAAGGTTTTAGCTGTCTGGCTCTTATTGATAATATTCAGCAGCCTGGCTTGCTCTGTACCAACAGCTAATTAATCTCTAGCGGAATTTTAAACAATTACATAACTGGAGTATGCTTTCCCGGAACCCCTTTACTCAGGGAGTAAGAATATAGTTGATTTCTTAGTTTTGAATTACCAGCTACTACTTCCCAAAAGAGCCATGGTTGTGTATATGTAAATCAGATAATCATATAATTATAGAATTATCTTGTGTTGTCTGATTATATTCTGCCATTTACTGTTAAATATCTAGAGGGAAGGGAAAGAGGAAAGAAGGGGGAAAGGAGGAAAAGGGAAAGGAAACTGAAAAGAGGGAACTTTTCCTTTTTTTTTTTTTTTTTACTTCAGATTAAACTCCTTAATTTGACAGGCATATTTTCACCTTTTTGCTCTTACCCTAGGTAAAGGGTCCACTTCACTTCCTTGTTTTTTATTTATTTATTTACACCATCACCTATACACATATATATATAATTTAGACACAATACCTTCATAAAAAAAAAAAAGAAAAAAAAAAAAAAAACTATTCACATAATTATTCTCTCTCCTCACTAACCAGGCCCCGCCCTGACGCGGCCCCAGTAATTTTGCCCACGTTTTTTACACTCAGTCTTTTTTTTTTATTTTTTTTTTTTTTTTTCCTTTTTTTTTTTTTTTTTTTTTCTCTCTTTTTCTCACTTTTAATTAATGGAAAAATTCGTCACACAGGCGAAGAAAAATTCACCTATAATGCCTGCCAAACCTAAGGATAAAAAATCCAAATCAAGTGATACCAGCCTTGACACTACATTAAATGAGTTATCTATTCCTTCTTTTGATATACAGGCCCTGACAGTACAACTGTCTGCCGTATTCGCACCTCACTTTGAAATGCTTAAAAAAGAAATTTCTGGTATGGCCTCCGAACTATCTACTCTCTCCGCCGAATTCAGGCAGTTTTCTGCCCGATTTGGTGAAGCTGAGGAGAGAATTTCGGACTTGGAGGACCGGGTAAATGCACAAGAAGGGACCATCCAGAAACAAGACACCATAATTCAAAACATGCAATTGCGCCTGGAGGACATGGAGGACCGCTCCAGGCGCAATAACATACGTATTGTGGGCCTCCCTGAGACAGCGGAATATGAAGACCTGATGAAATTTACTTCACTAGGCCTTCCCCAAGCGTTAGGTATGGCAGCAGAATATTTGCCTCTGATTATAGAGAGAGCACACAGAGTAGGGCCAAAGAGATCCCTAGCAGATAAGGTAGCTAAGAGCAGAATGTGTATATTTAAAGTTCTCAAATTCCAGGACAAAATCGAAATAATGAAACTTTTTAGGAAGAATGGTCCGATAATGCTAGGTAATAACAAAATCCTCCTCTTTCAGGATTTCTCTACTGAGACATCCACGAAGAGAAAGTTAATGGCCCCATACTGTTCACAGCTGATAAATAATGGAGTTAAAGCCCGAATGGTCTACCCGGCTAAAGTTATAGTGGAGGATAGGGGCTTAGTACTTACATTCCAGGAAATCCCAGATATAAAAGAATATGTCAAATCAAAGTTGGCAAATTGAAGTTTGAGAAATTATAATTTTATTTTTATTCTGTTCTCTTTCTCATGTTTTTGATGTTAATGATTGTTAGGTCTCCATCTCAGACGTGGATGAATGTGGTATGTGTGTGGTCCTATTTTAATTATAGGTTTTTTTTTTTTGTTGTGGTTTTTTTTTTTTTTTTTTTTTTTTTCTCGCTATATTATGGATAGAGGACAAGAAAGGGGGAGAGGTGTAATTGAGCAAATCTTTAATTGTAAGCCACGTCTCCTCACTAAATGGCTGGAGTAAATATATTATCGTGGAATGTTGGAGGAATAACCTCCCCCATGAAGAGAAAACTCATAATTAAAACTCTTGCAAAAAAAAGGCCAGATATTGCATACATTCAAGAAACCTATCTCAATGAATTAGAAGTAGCCAAACTTAAAATTAAATGGGTGGGCGAAGTAGTAGCTTCTTCAAGTACAAATAGGAAATGTGGAGTGGCGATTTTACTCCATAAAGACCTAGATTATAAAATTTTGTATATTGATAAAGATCCACATGCCAGATATATCATACTCCAAATTCAGATTAACCAGGTTGTTTATGTGCTTTGTAATGTATATGGTCCAAATAAGAATAGCAGAGACTTCTGGGAAAGCATTAAAAGTAAGATTTTCCCCTTTATAGGTGAGAATCTCATCTTAGCGGGTGATTTTAATATGACACTAGTGCCAGAATTAGACAGATTTAATAATACAAATGCAAAAGAACATAAAAAAACTGCCAAATACTTTAGAATCTTCTGTTCACAGCTTAAATTGGTAGATGTCTGGAGAATCAAAAATCCCGATGCTCTAACTTTTACTTGTGAATCTAAAGCACACAGAACCTTCTCCAGGATTGATCTCTTTTTACTATCCGAATCCTTGTCAATTGTACAAGTGGATACTGGAATTGAAGACATACTGATATCTGATCATGCACTATTATATCTTACTCTGCCCCCAGTAATTAATCATACAGATAAAAGTCAATCTCTCTTTTTTCCACGATACTTATTGAATAACCCTAGATTTGCTAACTGGCTTAGGCAAAGATGGAGGGATTATTGTACATACAATATTTCTTACTTTAACAGAATTGAGACCTTTTGGGAAGCAGCCAAGGCTGTCCTAAGAGGCGATATAAAGAGTTATTTAATAAGTAGCAAAAAGAAATCGCGGGCCCTAGAAATACAATTATCCAATAGAGTTAGAAACGCCTATCGAAGATTTGCTGAGGATCGTTCCTCGATTAATTGGAAAAAGTACCAGGAGGCTAGAAGAGAGAGAGATGTTTTCTTAGAACAGAGAGCCCAAAAGGAAGAGATTAAAATTAATGTTCAATTTAGGGGTCTTTACGGGGACTCCACGAAACATTTGGCAAAATTAATCAAAAATAGAAACAGGAAGAATTATATCCCGGTTATCAAAGAAAACGATAACTCATATACAGACTCCAGGGAGATTAGTAGAGTGCTGTTTTCATTCTACCAAAAGTTATACTCTAGGCAGGCTAGCAACACTTATAAGCAAGGCAGATTTTGGTCTAATATAAAGCTCCCGCGAATACAAGAAGATGATTTATCATCCCTTAATGCTCCAATTAGTGCAGAGGAAATTGGGGTAATGATAGACAAGATGCGGTTGAATAAGGCTCCCGGCCCAGATTGTCTCCCAGCAGAATTCTATAGATTACTTGCACCGGAAATTATTCCTACCCTGGAAAAGCTATTTAATAGTTACTACGGCTCAGATAATTCCATCTCTCCTTACTTCTCTGCTGCAAACATCACGCTAATTCTTAAGAAAGGTAAAAAACCGGAGGATCCGGCCTCTTACAGGCCTATATCTGTATTGAACACAGATTATAAAATACTGATGGCGATCTTAGCAGATAGACTCTCTTCATTTCTGGGTAATATCATTCACACAGATCAAGTGGGCTTTATGAAATCTAGGACGTCCATGAAAAATATTCGCAGGATAGTGACTTGCCTTGACTATTTTAATTACCTAAAAGAAAGGGAAAAAAATAACTTTATTGAGGACTTTGCTATTCTCTCGTTAGATGCCGAAAAGGCGTTCGACGCTATAGCTTGGGACCACCTTTTCAAAGTTTTAGAGGAATTTGGCTTCAAGAATCAATTCTTCCAATTTATCCGGAAAATATATAGAAATCCAATTTCGTACCTTATTGTAAATGGTGTTCTCTCGCAAAAGATCATCCTGGGAAGGGGAACGAGACAGGGGTGCCCGTTATCGCCCCTCTTGTTTAACCTGGCCCTAGAACCTTTAGCTATTCGGTTACGAAGTATGTTAGAAGGAATCAATATGGGTTCCTATTCTCTCAGGACCCTTTTATATGCCGATGATCTAGTATTATTTTTAAAGAAGTCATCTTTCTCAATACCGATCGCTTTGCAATGTCTAGAAGAGTTTAGCTCTTTTGCGGGATATAAAATCAATTTCAACAAAAGCGAACTTATGTGGATTATTAAATTAAGAAATAGTCTGAAAGAACACCCTTTCAAAGAGGTCGAAGCAATTACATATCTAGGCATAACATTACATAAAAATCCGAGGAATTGGTATCGTCTTAATCTTTTACCACTGTTTCAGAAGGTTAAAGCTGATCTGGATCTGTGGAAGGTATTTCAACTTTCTATTACAGCCCGTATCAATTTAATCAAGACAATTATTTTCCCGCGATTACTTTACCCTCTTCAGAATCTTCCCTTGTTCATCCTTAGTAAGGATTTACGTAAATTGTATTCCTGCTTCTCCAAATTCATTTGGTGCGGCAGGAAACCGCGTATATCTTTGGAGAGATTCATGCAGAAATTTGAAGCAGCTGGTCTTGCTCTTCCCAATCTTAAGCTATACAATTGGGTCTGTCTAAGTAAAACAGCTGTGGATTGGATTTTAGAAAAGGAGTTGGTTTCATCCTTAGAGATGGAGAATCACATGGTCTCTCCTCTTTCTTTAAAAGCAATCTTGCATTGTCCCCTACAATCTTTACCAAATAATATAACTGCACTCATGTCTATTAGAAATGTAGTCGCGGCCTGGCAGAAGTGCTGTACATTACTTAAAGTGGATTTCACATTTTCAACATTCATGCCGATTATGGGAAATCCACTATTTTCACCGGGTATTAAGCAGGCAGTATTTAAAGAGTGGGCCGGGAAAGACCTTAAATATGTTTGTCAGATTCTTTCACAAGAAGGGCAAATAATTTCTTTTGAAATGCTCTCCCAACATTTTCATCTAGCTAGATCTAATTTTTTTGCATATCTTCAGCTGCGCCATCTTATTTATACTCGAAAATGGGACAGGAGTGGATTTGGTGCATGGTCGGATCTCAATGTATGTTTTCAAAAATTTTTGATTGGTAATTCCTCCATATCTCTTATGTATGATATTATGCTCTCCAAACAAACATTAATCCTTCAAGATAAGTTAATATCAAGCTGGACCCCCTTTTTTCCGGCACTAGACTCTGGGAAAATTAAACAAAGTATGATTAACTTAAAGAAATGTGAAATTCCACGGAGTTGGAGAGAATCCCATTTAAAGCTTATTAATAACTATTATTTATCCCCTGCAAGAATGGCGAAATTATATCCGACTAATGAAGGGGTTTGTTCCCGCTGCAAGAAACCTAAGGCGGACACCTTACACATGTTTTGGTACTGTCCAAAGATTATTCAATTATGGCGGAAGTTAGAATACTGGTTTAATGTATTATATAAGACAACTGTCATTCTCTCACCCAAGGAGATAATATGGTTAGAAGTCCCTAGTAATAAGGGCTTTCAAGCAAATATTTTAAATACTATTATTCTAGCTGTTAGACAGCAGATTGTTAAACATTGGCAATCTAATGCAGTTCTGGGATTATCCCAGATATTGCAACAGATCCAAAATCAAATTATTTTTGAATCATTTCATTTAAAAAGTGCCTCTGAAGGAAGAATAAAATCCTTCTTAGTCGGTTGGCTACCAATTATCCAATCTTATCCTGTAGTCATACAAAAAGCCATTCTGGCACCATTTCTCTCCTCAAACTCCTTTATGGATTTAGTAGCTCTCGAGCTGTTCCCACATGCATGGATAACTGGTTATAGAGTAGTTTAAGGAGGGACAAAGATAATTAGTGTTAAGAGAGGATGAGAGGAAAAGTAAAGTATTCAGATAAGAAAGTCAAAGCAGTTAAAATACGAGAGGGGAAGTGACTAAAAGAAAGAACGAAAGAATCAGGCTCCGTGAGAATAATGTAGGTGAGCCCCCTTTTTACTTTTACTTTTTTTTTTTTTTTTTTTTTTTTTTCCTCTTTTCCCTCTTCTTCCATGTTTGCAAGGTAGTGTGAATGGGTTAACTGGTTATTACGTGTGAAAATCCCAACAACATGTACAAACGGATTATATGAGAAGATCTTGTTATTTTTTTCTTGCCCCATAAAATGATGTACATAAGAAGAGATCCTTATAAACCTTATGTTACTGTTTCTTGTTTATTTACACCTGACCCTGCGTGGTGCACAAAGGTGAAAATGTATGCGTTTGTGTCTGTTGTTGGACATATAAATAAAGGATATAAAAAAAAAAAAAAGGGCCTTTTGCGGGGCATTGCCCCAAAGTAATCAGCTCTTTAACCTGTAAAAAAAAAATACAATACCCCCAGTATTAAAACCCACCACCCACACACCCAAACCTACTCTAAAACCCACCAAATCCCCCCTTAATAAAACCTAACACTAACCCCTTGAAGATCACCCTACTTTGAGACGTCTTCACCCAGCCGGGGCCGAAGTCTTCATCCGATCCAGGCAGAAGAGGACATCCAGACGGCTAGAAGTCTTCATTCAGACGGCATCTTCTATCTTCATCCATCCGGAGCGGGTCCATCTTCAATCCAGCCGACGCGGAGCATCCTCTTCAAACGAAGTCCAACTGAAGAATGAAGGTTCCTTTAAATGATGTCATCCAAGATGGCGTCCCTTCAATTCCAATCGGAATTAAGGTAGGAAAAATCCTATTAGCTGATTGCACCAGCCAATAGGATTTTTCCTACCTTAATTCCGATTGGCTGATGGAATCCTATTGTTTTTAAAGCGCAAAATAAGTGCATGTAAAATACATAACTGTACGAAATGAAAATAACATCGAAGGTAAACATAACATATCTATATAGATGTCGATATATATATCTATATAGATTTATACAGGGAGTGCAGAATTATTAGGCAAGTTGTATTTTTGAGGATTAATTTTATTATTGAACAACAACCATGTTCTCAATGGACCCAAAAAACTCATTAATATCAAAGCTGAATAGTTTTGGAAGTAGTTTTTAGTTTGTTTTTAGTTATAGCTATTTTAGGGGGATATCTGTGTGTGCAGGTGACTATTACTGTGCATAATTATTAGGCAACTTAACAAAAAACAAATATATACCCATTTCAATTATTTATTTTTACCAGTGAAACCAATATAACATCTCAACATTCACAAATATAAATTTCTGACATTCAAAAACAAAACAAAAACAAATCAGTGACCAATATAGCCACCTTTCTTTGCAAGGACACTCTAAAGCCTGCCATCCATGGATTCTGTCAGTGTTTTGATCTGTTCACCATCAACATTGCGTTCAGCAGCAACCACAGCCTCCCAGACACTGTTCAGAGAGGTGTACTGTTTTCCCTCCTTGTAAATCTCACATTTGATGATGGACCACAGGTTCTCAATGGGGTTCAGATCAGGTGAACAAGGAGGCCATGTCATTAGATTTTCTTCTTTTATACCCTTTCTTGCCAGCCACGCTGTGGAGTACTTGGACGCGTGTGATGGAGCATTGTCCTGCATGAAAATCATGTTTTTCTTGAAGGACGCAGACTTCTTCCTGTACCACTGCTTGAAGAAGGTGTCTTCCAGAAACTGGCAGTAGGACTGGGAGTTGAGCTTGACTCCATCCTCAACCCGAAAAGGCCCCACAAGCTCATCTTTGATGATACCAGCCCAAACCAGTACTCCACCTCCACCTTGCTGGCATCTGAGTCGGACTGGAGCTCTCTGCCCTTTACCAATCCAGCCACGGGCCCATCCATCTGGCCCATCAAGACTCACTCTCATTTCATCAGTCCATAAAACCTTAGAAAAATCAGTCTTGAGATATTTCTTGGCCCAGTCTTGACGTTTCAGCTTGTGTGCCTTGTTCAGTGGTGGTCGTCTTTCAGCCTTTCTTACCTTGGTCATGTCTCTGAGTATTGCACACCTTGTGCTTTTGGGCACTCCAGTGATGTTGCAGCTCTGAAATATGGCCAAACTGGTGGCAAGTGGCATCTTGGCAGCTGCACGCTTGACTTTTCTCAGTTCATGGGCAGTTATTTTGCGCCTTGGTTTTTCCACACGCTTCTTGCGACCCTGTTGACTATTTTGAATGAAACGATTGATTGTTCGATGATCACGCTTCAGAAGCTTTGCAATTTTAAGAGTGCTGCATCCCTCTGCAAGATATCTCACTATTTTTGACTTTTCTGAGCCTGTCAAGTCCTTCTTTTGACCCATTTTGCCAAAGGAAAGGAAGTTGCCTAATAATTATGCACACCTGATATAGGGTGTTGATGTCATTAGACCACACCCCTTCTCATTACAGAGATGCACATCACCTAATATGCTTAATTGGTAGTAGGCTTTCGAGCCTATACAGCTTGGAGTAAGACAACATGCATAAAGAGGATGATGTGGTCAAAATACTCATTTGCCTAATAATTCTGCACTCCCTATATATATATATATATATATATATATATATATATGTATATTTATTGATTGTGTTTTTAGTATATATTTTTTAAATTACATAAAGAAATTGTAGTAAATAGACTGTATAGAACAACTGATAAAAAAACAGGTGTGAAATGCAGACGCCCAATTTTAGCACTATTCACATATAAATGTCATTCAAATTTTTGAGTACAGTCACATAAGATAATTTGCGTTTCTTTGGTCATCTAATTTGCGCTTCTTTGGTCATCTAATTGGCGCATTAGCAGAGGCAAAAATGGATTCTACAAATAATAGGAAGAAATCAGGAAGTACAGTGCAATTCACTCAAACACAGAATGAAATTCTAGTTGACTTAGTAATGCAGAATTATGAAGACATTATTGGATATCATTCACGAACTGTACCTGCACAAAGAAAGAGGAATATTTGGTCAAATATCAGCAATGCTGTTTCTTCAGAGGGGGACTTTCCAAAAGATGCAAAGGCATGCAAAAAAAAAGAATTGTTGACATTAGACGTCAAATTAAAAGTAAAATTAGTAAAGAAAAACAATCAGCCAAAAAAACAGGTGGAGGAATGGGTTTCACTGCTGATTTAACCCACTACGAAGTCAAATGTATGCGAGGATGGGTAATGCCGTCATTGTCGGTATTTATGTGCCTTCAGATACAATGCTTTTCAGAGGTATTATACAATGTTTTATTATTACTTTTGTGCATCTTGATATAAAATATAAGCATGTGACACCCATGTATTCATTTTTAAAAATATGTAATATAATGTAATTATAATATCTTTTTTAAGACGCTACTCATACTGATGAATTAACAAAAGTCACTCATGAGGGAGAGTTTGAAACAGTAGCATCACCAAACTCAGGATGTGTTGAAGAGCCATCATGCAGCATATTGAGGACACAAAAAGATAACATAGGTAAGTATATTATATTTTTTTATTTGGGCAATGATAGTATTGTCTCTTAACTAGCTAAATGTATTGTTTTTAAGATATCTTTAATCCCTCATTGTCTTTCATATTCTTCAATATTGATATATATAACTCTTAATTAAATTGTTCTTGTTTTAGATGTCTGTGCTTTGTTGTCAAGTATGCATGAAACATCGCTACCATTGTTTGAAGGTAATTTCCATATAAATGAAAATGATGGTCAATCTAATATTGAATTACTAGTTGGTTGTTAATTATCTCTTAAATGTAAATTATAATAATTTGGATTGTTATGTATTCACATTTCATTTTTATTTATTCAATTTTGTTGCTTACAGTCAGATAATCCAGAAGATAATTGTGAGATTCATCTGGAAACACTGGTTGAAAACACAATTACAGAGGAAGATATTGGCGATGATGATGCCACACAAATAGGGACACTAATTGTGGCTATTTCTGCACCCCCAGCAACAGACGACATGGGCAGAGAACATGTATTACAAACCAATGCTAGTCACATTAGCAGAAGGCTAGAGCTAGAATCTATTAATGAAATGGCTTCAATTTACAGACTAGAACAAAAAGAATATTATGACAGACAATTGGTAATCGAAGGTGAAAGAAACACTGTATTGAGGGACAAAAATTATGTATTGAGGGGCCAAAAACAATGAATTATTGTGTCACCTTGTAAAGAAAATGGAAACACTAACATATACTAACAAGTGCGATTAATATAATACTGCTGTACAAAAAATATTTAACTATTCTGTTTGTTTGATTAATATAATGATAATTTTTTTATTATTTCTGACAAGTAAAATTTTTATTTCATTTAAAGTTGCATTTTTATTGTACTGGGAGTGCATGTTCAACTAAAATTATGGAAATTAAATGATAGCCCTTCGTTTTCCATTACATTTATTTTTCTTTTCAATGGTAAATGAGGTTTATAAATATTAATAAATATTATCTCAATCATGAAAAATAATATAGCGATATGAACAAGATAAACGAAAAGACCTGTAGTCACACAAACACACATCTAAATATATTTCTACAATAAATAACAGAAACCAGAGATTTAAAAAAAAAAAAAAAAAAAATTAACATTTTCAAGAATACTTTTATGACTCTTTGCTCATTGAGAAGGGGTCGGTTTCCTGTCAAATACAAATATTTTTTTTATTACTCATACTGCTATGTTATTATGAAATAAAAAGTTATAAAAAAAAAACTTACAGGCAAAGTATCTCTCTATCATCTCTGTCCTGTAAGAAACTCCAGTTTGGGTGGAATTTGACTTATTAATTCTGGTGGGGAATAATCATCATGTGGAACATCCATAATTTTGACGTTATCGACATCTCCACACCGGACTGCCATGTTGTGGAGCATACAAATATTATGTCATTGACTTTTTCAGGCGAATACATTAAAACACCCCCTGTGCGGTCCAATGCACGAAAACGCATTTTCAAAACTCCAAATGTCCTCTCAACTGCACTCCTTGTACTTCGATGTGCTTCGTTAAAACAATTTTCAGAATCACTGTTAGGATTTGGTACTGGTGTTAAAAGCCATGGTCAACAAGGATAGCTGCCATCAGCTATTAACAAAAAAGGAACATAAGAATTTATATTTCATACAAATAAATATTTCAATAAATAAATATACATCTATTTCGTACAACTTCTAATATTACCTATATATCTAGATATATCATTTTGCGAAATTTAAATATGAATATACACACGTATATTGTGATACATCGCACTTACCTAATAGCCATCTATGTGGCATTTCACCATGTTCGAAGAATTGCTTTAGTATGTGGTAGTCATGGCATGAACCAGGAAACCTAGACCTCACTTCCCAAATCTGAAGCTTCGCATCACACACTGCTTGGACATTGAAGGAGTGAAAACGTTTCCTGTTTCTGTACTGCTCCTCAACTGATGAAGGTGGTACCAATGCAGTGTGAGTGCAGTCTATAGCACCTAGCACATTGGGAATCCCTGCAACATTATAAAATCCAATTTTTATCCTGTGCCACTGTTCTGTATTCTTTGGAACACATATATATTTGTTTAGATGTTTTAAAATTGCCTTTAACACAACACCCATATGCCTTGAAAATGATGACTGACTCATTCCTACAATCGGTCTGGACACCGATTGAAAAGATCCTGTAGCCAAGAAATGTAGTACAGCCAATAATTGCACTATTCCTGGTATTAATCTTGTCCTTCTTGTGCTAGGTTCTAGTTCAGGTTGTATTAGTCCATATAAATCTAAAATAGATGATCTGTTGAGCCTGAACCTTTTTTTAATTTCAAAATCAGTTAGAGCATGCAGTCTCTCGGCACCCGTGTGCACCTTTGTAAGCGCATATTTGGGTCCAAATCATTCTCCTCCATGCGCCGAGCAACGGACAAATTTGCTAAAATCAAAAAGTACTCCATTTGCAGATGTGTGAAAATGTCTGGTCTACTGAGATTCGCCTATGTATATATGGCGAAATTGAGAAGACGTAATTATAGGAGAAACTATAGTTCACTATTGGTGAAAAGTAATGATGAATACAAAAACAGAATTTATGCTTACCTGATAAATTACTTTCTCCAACGGTGTGTCCGGTCCACGGCATCATCCTTACTTGTGGGAATATCTCTTCCCCAACAGGAAATGGCAAAGAGTCCCAGCAAAAGCTGGCCATATAGTCCCTCCTAGGCTCCGCCCACCCCAGTCATTCGACCGACGGACAGGAGTAAAAAACAGGAGAAACTATAGGGTGCCGTGGTGACTGTAGTTAGAGAAAATAATTCATCAAACCTGATTAAAAAACCAGGGCGGGCCGTGGACCGGACACACCGTTGGAGAAAGTAATTTATCAGGTAAGCATAAATTCTGTTTTCTCCAACATTGGTGTGTCCGGTCCACGGCGTCATCCTTACTTGTGGGAACCAATACCAAAGCTTTAGGACACGGATACAGGGAGGGAGCAAATCAGGTTACCTAAACGGAAGGCACCACGGCTTGCAAAACCTTTCTCCCAAAAATAGCCTCCGAAGAAGCAAAAGTATCAAATTTGTAAAATTTGGCAAAAGTGTGCAGTGAAGACCAAGTCGCTGCCTTACATATCTGATCAACAGAAGCCTCGTTCTTGAAGGCCCATGTGGAAGCCACAGCCCTAGTAGAGTGAGCTGTGATTCTTTCAGGGGGCTGCCGTCCGGCAGTCTCGTAAGCCAATCGGATGATGCTTTTAAGCCAAAAGGAAAGAGAGGTAGAAGTCGCTTTTTGACCTCTCTTCTTACCAGAATAGACGACAAACAGAGAAGATGTTTGTCTGAAATCCTTTGTAGCTTCTAAATAGAATTTTAGAGCATGGACTACGTCCAAATTGTGCAACAAACGCTCCTTCTTTGAAACTGGATTCGGACACAAAGAAGGTATAACTATCTCCTGGTTAATATTTTTGTTAGAAACAACCTTTGGAAGAAAACCAGGCTTAGTACGCAAAACCACCTTATCTGCATGGAACACCAGATAGGGTGGAGAACACTGCAAAGCAGATAACTCAGAAACTCTTCTAGCAGAAGAAATAGCAAACAAAAACAAAACTTTCCAAGATAACAACTTAATATCTATGGAATGTAGAGGTTCAAACGGAACCCCTTGAAGAACTGAAAGAACTAGATTTAAACTCCAGGGAGGAGTCAAAGGTCTGTAAACAGGCTTGATCCTAACCAAAGCCTGAACAAATGCTTGAACATCTGGCACAGCTGCCAGTCGTTTGTGTAATAAGACAGATAAAGCAGAAATCTGTCCCGTTAGAGAACTCGCTGATAATCCTTTATCCAAACCTTCTTGTAGAAAGGAAAGGATCTTAGGAATTTTGACCTTATTCCATAAGAATCCCTTGGATTCACACCAGCAGATATATCTTTTCCATATTTTATGGTAACTTTTTCTAGTTACCGGTTTTCTGGCTTGAACTAGAGTATCTATCACAGAATCTGAAAACCCACGCTTTGATAGAATCAAGCGTTCAATTTCCAAGCCGTCAGCTGGAGGGAGACCAGATTTGGATGTTCGAATGGACCCTGTACAAGAAGATCCTGTCTCAGAGGTAGCTTCCATGGTGGAACCGATGACATATTCACCAGGTCTGCATACCAAGTTCTGCGTGGCCACGCAGGGGCTATCAAAATCACCGGAGCCCTCTCCTGCTTGATCCTGGCTACCAGCCTGGGAATGGAGGAAACGTTGGAAACACATAGGCTAGGTTGAAGGTCCAAGACGCTACTAATGCATCCACTAGAGTCGCCTTGGGATCCCTGGATCTGGACCCGTAGCAAGGAACCTTGAAGTTCTGACGAGACGCCATCAGATCCATGTCTGGAATGCCCCATAATTGAGTCAACTGGGCAAAGATCTCCGGGTGGAGTTCCCACTCCCCCGGATGGAAAGTCTGACGACTCAGGTGATCCGCTTCCCAGTTTTCCACGCCTGGGATGTGGATCGCAGATAGGTGGCAGGAGTGATCCTCCGCCCATTGTATTATTTTGGTCACTTCTTTCATCGCCAGGGAACTCCTTGTTCCCCCCACGATGATTGATATAAGCAACAGTCGTCATGTTGTCTGATTGGAATCTTATGAATCTGGCCTTTGCTAGCTGAGGCCAAGCCCTGAGAGCATTGAATATCGCTCTCAGTTCCAGAATGTTTATCGGGAGAAGAGACTCTTCCCGAGACCATAGTCCCTGAGCTTTCAGGGATTCCCAGACTGCGCCCCAGCCCACTAGACTGGCGTCGGTCGTGACGATGACCCACTCTGGTCTGTGGAAGCTCATTCCCTGGGATAGGTGGTCCAGGGTTAGCCACCAACGGAGTGAATCTCTGGTCTTCTGATCTACTTGAATCACTGGAGACAAGTCTATATAGTCCCCATTCCACTGTTTCAGCATGCACAGTTGTAATGGTCTTAGATGAATTCGCGCAAAAGGAACTATGTCCATTGCTGCAACCATCAACCCTACTACTTCCATGCACTGAGCTACGGAAGGACGAGGAATAGAATGAAGAACTTGACAAGTGTTTAGAAGTTTTGACTTTCTGACTTCTGTCAGGAAAATCCTCATTTCTAAAGAATCTATTATTGTTCCCAAGAAAGGAACTCTTGTCGACGGAGACAGGGAACTTTTTTCTATGTTCACCTTCCATCCGTGAGATCTGAGAAAGGCCAGAACGATGTCTGTATGAGCCTTTGCCTTTGAAAGAGACGATGCTTGTATTAGAATGTCGTCCAAGTATGGTACTACTGCAATGCCCCTCGGTCTTAGAACCGCTAGAAGGGACCCGAGTACCTTTGTGAAAATCCTTGGAGCAGTGGCTAACCCGAATGGGAGGGCCACAAACTGGTAATGTTTGTCCAGAAAGGCGAACCTTAGGAACTGATGATGTTCTTTGTGGATAGGGATATGTAGATACGCATCCTTTAGATCCACGGTAGTCATAAATTGACCTTCCTGGATTGTAGGTAGAATCGTTCGAATGGTTTCCATTTTGAACGATGGTACTCTGAGAAATTTGTTTAGGATCTTTAAATCCAGAATTGGTCTGAAGGTTCACTCTTTTTTGGGAACTATGAACAGATTTGAGTAAAATCCCATTCCTTGTTCCGCCATTGGAACTGGGTGTATCACTCCCATTTTTAACAGGTCTTCTACACAATGTAAGAATGCCTGTCTCTTTATTTGGTTTGAGGATCAGAGAGATATGTGGAACCTTCCCCTTGGGGGTAGTTCCTTGAATTCCAGGAGATAACCCTGAGAAACTATTTCTAGCGTCCAGGGATCCTGAACATCTCTTGCCCAAGCCTGAGCAAAGAGAGAGAGTCTGCCCCCTACTAGATCCGGTCCCGGATCGGGGGCTACTCCTTCATGCTGTTTTGTTAGCAGCAGCAGGCTTCTTGGCCTGCTTACCCTTGTTCCAGCCTTGCATCGGTTTCCAGGCTGGTTTGGTTTGTGAAGCGTTACTCTCTTGTTTAGAGGATGCAGAGTTAGAGGTCGGTCTGTTCCTGAAATTGCGAAAGGAACGAAAATTGGACTTATTCTTGGCTTTGAAAGGTCTATCTTGTGGAAGGGCGTGGCCCTTTCCCCCAGTGATGTCAGAAATAATCTCTTTCAATTCTGGCCCAAAGAGAGTTTTACCCTTGAAGGGGATATTAAGTAATTTTGTCTTGGAAGATACATCCGCTGACCAAGACTTTAGCCAAGGCGCTCTGCGCGCCACAATTACAAACCCTGAATTTTTTGCCGCTAATCTAGCTAATTGCAAAGCGGCATCTAAAATAAAAGAATTAGCCAACTTGAGTGCGTGAACTCTGTCCATAACCTCCTCATACGGAGGCTCTCTACAGAGCGACTTTTCCAGTTCCTCAAACTAGAACCACGCTGCTGTAGTGACAGGAACAATGCACAAAATGGGTTGCAGGAGGTAACCTTGCTGTACAAAAATCTTTTTAAGCAAACCCTCCAATTTTTTATCCATAGGATCTTTGAAAGCACAATTATCCTCGATAGGGATAGTAGTGCGTTTGTTTAGAGTAGAAACTGCCCCCTCGACCTTAGGGACTGTCTGCCATAAGTCCTTTCTGGGGTCGACCATAGGAAATAATTTTTTAAATATAGGAGGGGGGACAAAAGGTATGCCGGGCCTCTCCCACTCCTTATTCACTATGTCCGCCACCTGCTTGGGTATAGGAAAAGCGTCGGGGTGCACCGGAACCTCTAGGAACTTGTCCATCTTGCATAATTTTTCTGGAATGACCAAGTTGTCACAATCATCCAGAGTAGATAACACCTCCTTAAGCAGTGCGCGGAGATGCTCTTTTTTTAATTTAAATGTCACAACATCAGGTTCAGCCTGTTGAGAAATTCTACATGAATCTGAAATTTCCCCATCTGACAAAACCTCCCTCATGGCCCCTTCAGATTGGTGTGAGGGTATGACAGAGCAATTATCATCAGCGCCCTCCTGCTCTTCAGTGTTTAAAACAGAGCAATCGCGCTTTCTCTGATATGCAGGCATTTTGGATAAAATATTTGCTATGGAGTTATCCATTACAGCCGTCAATTGTTGCATGGTAATAAGCATTGGCGCGCTAGAAGTACTAGGGGCCTCCTGCGTGGGCAAAACTGGTGTAGACACAGAAAGAGATGATGTAGAACCATGTCTACTCCCTTCATCTGAGGAATCATCTTGGGCAATTTCATTATCTGTGTCAGTACTGTCCTTACTTTGTTTGGACGCTATGGCACAATTATCACACAATTTTGAAGGGGGAGACACATTGGCTTTCATACATATAGAACATAGCTTATCTGAAGGTGCAGACATGTTAAACAGGCTTAAACTTGTCAATAAAGTACAAAAAAACCGTTTTAAACAAAACGTTACTGTCAGTTTAAATTTTAAACAGTGCACACTTTATTACTGAATATGTGAAAAAGTATGAAGGAATTGTTAAAAAATTACCAAATTTTCACCACAGTGTCTTAAAGCATTCAAGGTATTGCACACCAATTTTCAAAGCTTTAACCCTTAAATTAAAGTTTAAGTTTTAACCCCTCTACAGTCCCAGCTACAGCCTTTGCTGCGACTTTACCAAACCCAGAGGGAAATACGATACCAAATGAAGCCTTCTAGGAAGTTTTCCAACTACTTTGGGATCCTCACACATGCATCTGCATGTCTGCTCTCAAAAAGTAACTGCGCAGTAATGGCGCGAAAATGAGGCTCAGCCTACAACTGGGAAGGCCCTTCCTGACTGGAAAGGTGTCTAATACAGTGCCTGACGTTAAAAAACGTTCCCCAAGCTTATAAGTGTGAATTACAAGCATAAACATGTATAAAATGCCCAAATAAAGCAATCGATTTTGCCCATAAAAGTGTCTACCAGTTTTATAGCCCATATTAAGCCCTTTATTCTGTTTGAGACTAAGAAAATGGCTTACCGGTCCCCATGAGGGGAAATGACAGCCTTCCAGCATTACACAGTCTTGTTAGAAATATGGCTAGTCATACCTTAAGCAGAAAAAGTCTGCTAACTGTTTCCCCCAACTGAAGTTACTTCATCTCAACAGTCCTATGTGGAAACAGCACCCGATTTTAGTTACTATCTGCTAAAATCATCTTCCTCTCACAAACAGATTCTTCATCTTTTTCTGTTTCAGAGTAAATAGTACATACCAGCACTATTTTAAAATAACAAACTCTTGATAGTAGAATAAAAAACTACAACTAAAACACCACATACTCTTAACCATCTCCGTTGAGATGTTGCCTGTGCAACGGCAAAGAGAATGACTGGGGTGGGCGGAGCCTAGGAGGGACTATATGGCCAGCTTTTGCTGGGACTCTTTGCCATTTCCTGTTGGGGAAGAGATATTCCCACAAGTAAGGATGACGCCGTGGACCGGACACACCAATGTTGGAGAAACAAGTTATATTTCTATGTCTGCATCTAAAATTATGTCTGTATCCAATGTGTATTAGCGCTGTCGGGAGCGCTCCCGTGCACCTAGGCGAAGGCGAACAGATTTCTTTCAGATTTGCGCAATTAAAGGCGCACAGTAGTTTACTGAATATGGGTATCAGTGCGTATGCGTTATTTTGAACGTGATTAGAGGAGAATGACTTTGATAAATCAACCCCTTAAGGATCTTGTTACACTGAGCCTGCTGTGACCCACAGGTCTGAGCAACAGACCCTGTCCACTGGAGTGGTGCAGAAGATCATTGGCATCTCCCTGCTGGATGCTGGTGATTTTCAGGACCCAGGAAAGCCACGCTGACTGCAGAAATGACCGCTCCTCCCTCCAACAACCACTGGCAACATCCACCCCGTGACAAGAGTTAAAATGGTCATGAAAGTCAAAAGTAACCTTTCATAACATAGCATAGATTAAAGGGACAAGTAAACAGTAAAAACATTTTATAAGCATAGTATTGCGGTTATTACCCGTCTACCTGTAGTCATGGGTTCATCATGTTTAAATCTGACTTTCACTACATTTCAGTGCCGACATGTGTTTGTAGAAGTGCCGAAACTCTCCTTCAGATACATGCAGTGAAACCTAGGTCCCATAATGGAGGCACCCATAATCAATGGGAGGTGGCATGAGATGTATTTAGTATTTAATGTCCGTTTAAGAATAACTTTGAAGTTTACTTCTCTTATGAATTTTACTTTGTTTTTTTGGTATCCCTTGTTGATAAACATACCTGGGTAGGTTCAGGAGCATGCACATATATTGGTAGCAGTGTTTATGTGTAATAATGCTATACATTGTTGCCAACAATACTGCTGCATAAGTCTCAAGATGTGCATACTCTTGATCCTACCTAGGTATGTTCATTTGATTCAACAGTATGGTTGGGATTGGACAATGTGGATGCAATGGCTGGTAAGAGTCTTAAAGGGACAGTGAACACCAATTTTTATATAACTGTATGTAATAGACATTTCCATAAAGAAGAATACGCACAGACAATAATCTAAAAATCCAGTATAAAACCTTTTTAAAATTTACTTAGAAACTCCCAGTTTAGCACTGTTGATGAGGTTAGGCTGGGACACCCAGTGAAAGGGACTGGTAAAGCAGAAAAAAACACACTCCCCCCTTTCATGCATATGAAAATACAGATTATACAAACAGGAGCTAGCAGGGTTCTGTAGACTTGGGTCTACATCTGATACTTTGGGGTTTGGTTAGGAGTCTGAAAATCAGCACAATATTATTAAAAAACATATACAGTTACAAAAACACTCCCAGATGGGCTATTTAAATAGATCTACAAAGTATTTATGCAAAGAAAAATATAGTGTACAATGTCCCTTTAATCAACTGGATAGAGCTCCTCTCCAATATAAATATTTGTCTAGATAAATTCTTTGGGAAAAGTGAAGTCATTTCAGGAGGTGATGTGCTCTTTGTATATCAGGTAGAGCTCCCACTGAGCTTCCATCTTCATTAGCGCACAGTATTCCAACATCTCTTCAGAAAGTGAAGGGAAAATGCAGCGTCCCTACAATTTGAAAGTACGCTTAACAATCATTAGTGGACATATTTTTATTTGGCGCTGATATGTAAATATATAAAATAAAAATTATACACTATACATAATTAATTTATTTAAACTTCTATTTATGGAAGAAGAAATTACTAACTCTTATGATTCTTGTAATTCTAATGAAATTACATTTATTTATAAAGTACACAAAAATATTTTGATAGCAAATGGAGTGGCTGTTAAAAATATTTTTTTTCTGGTTTTATTGCTTGTTTTTTGTTGTTGTTGTGACAGCATGATTGTTTTATAGGAATACACATCTCCACACTCCATCTTGTTATATCAGGAAGTATAGTGAAAACGTGCTCGGCTTAGCATAGAGTCTATAAACTTTATTGAAAATGATTTAAAAGCCTTTCAGCACAATAAAAGCAAGCATGTTAAATGAAACACAGCCACAGTCAGGCACATTTCATGCACATGGCAATTGCTGATTTGCTTTATATATTTGTTTTATTTTTGTATTTGTTGCTTTGTTTTTATTTAGTCAAACAATGTTGTTTTTATACAGAATTCATAAACTCAGGGTGGGCTCCAAGGGGGGGCATTGGGGGGCAATGCCCACCCAAATGGAATGCTGTGCCCCCTCAAAAAATATTGATATGATCATACGCTTTAAAAATAATAAACAAAATAATGAATTGTTATGCTGCATGCTGGGGGCGGAGTTAGCTGCCAGACTACCTCTTATTTGGAATTGGAAGTTAGAGACTTTTTGGACTTGTCTTTAACCCTATTAATTTTACCTAACTATCGTGAGTTACTCATTTTCTTAAACAATAGACCATGATAAGAATATGATTGTATCATATAAATATAAGTCTATAAATGGCTACCGGCTTCTATCGAAGCCTCAAGAGTGCACTGTGATCTTAGGCCGGGCCTAAGATCACAGTGAACTTTTGAGGCGTCGATAGAAGCCGGTAGCCATTTATAGACTTATATTTATATGATACAATCATATTCTATTAGGTTCACAGTACATAGGTTGTATTAAGTAGCCTGATATCCGTTAGTTATTAGAAACACGTATAGCTAATCTAATCTACAAAATTACCAGTACCTGAAAACCTAGTATCCTCACTGCTATTGCAAACAAAGGGGTTAATTGCATTGGGGGGGTTTGGGGTGCATGGCTGTTTAGGGGACATGATTGAGATTTGAGAATGAGTTTAAGGGTTTTGGATCATGGTGATTAAGGGGTGAATTGTTTTTAATTAGCTATTGCACTGGGGGTCTCAAGTTTAATGGCTTTGTTTTATTGCATTGCATAGGATTTAGACTTAATTCTTTTACCTAGTGATTTAGCGCATATTCTCCAAATGTTATTAGTGGGGGATAAGCCAGCCAGAAGCTACACTTTCCTGCAGAATATGGAGGTCTGCTCTTCTTTTGACTCTCATACATGCTTTGTAAATGTGTGCCCCCTCAGGAAAAAAAATGCCCCCCCCTTTAATTCATTCTGTAGCTGACCCTGCATAAACTTGATAAGGAATGGAAACAGAACTTAAAGGGATAGAAAAGTCAAAATTAAACGTGAATGATTCAGATAGACCATGTAATTTTAAGACACTTTTAAATTAACTTGTATTTTCAAATGTGCTTCGTTCTCTTGGTATCCCTTGTTGAAAAAGAATACGCACGTATCTTATACTAGTGGAAGTTAGCTGCTGATTGGTGCCTGCACACATTTGTCTCTTGTGATTGGCTGACTAGATGTGTTCAGCTAACTGCTAGTTGTGCAAAGCTGTACCTTCAGCAAAGGATAACAAGAGAATGAAAATTTGACAATGGCAGTAAATTGGAAAGTTGTTTAAAATTGTATGTTCTATCCAAATCATGAAAGAAAATGTTGGTGTTTTGTGTCCTTTTAAGGGAGATGGAAAATACTGTAAGTCTGATATAAGGCAGGGTGAACTGACTGAGAACAAGTGATAAAATAGGGAGCAATAGGAAAAGAGAGTGTGTGGTAAGTTAGCAAATGAGGTTTGGAAAAGTGTAACAGAATGTGGTAGAGTGTCAGTACAGAGGCTGTGAATATGAAGTAGTTCCTCTATCCTGGATCATTAGTGACATCTGCACCTAATTACTGTTAGGAGGTGTTATATAGTAGGGTAAACCAGTGTTTTTCAACCAGTGTGCCGTGAGAGATCCTCAGGTGTGCCACGGCAGACTGACAACAGTGTGACATATTTTTTAAACTTTGCTTGTTTTTTACTCCCAGTGCAGGGGTAGTTTGTAGGAGGCATGGCATAACAGCACAATACATACAGTATGTGTGTGTTAGTGTGTATGTGTATATATATATGCTGTATTAGGCTACAATGTGTGATTTTTTTAAAATTTTGAGATGGTGGTGTGCCACAGGATTTTTTAATGTAAAAAAGTGTGCCACAGCAAAAAAAAGGTTAAAAATCACTGGGGTAAACACCTGGAAAGATGTAGGGCTAATGCTTGCAGATCTGGAAGTCCGATGTAAGTTTAAAGGCTGTAAAAGAAGAGAAAGGCGTTACCCACATTGAGAATAATTATGTCTATTTGACATATATATTGAAGAAGAAAAGAAATACAAACTGACTTTAATATATGTTTTACAATGACCTTTTCATGGATTTTATGTTGTGTCATTCTGCTGAACATTTGCAATACAGTTAATATTTATTCTCATTGAAAATAAGAGTGCTGATCTAAACTACTTTTAGTAACAGTTTAAATTATAATAAAACATATCTTTCTCTATGACTGGAGGACTTACTGCACTTCACAACTATTGCTCTGCTACACTACACAACTATTGCTCTGCTGCACTACACAACTATTGCTCTGCTGCACTACACAACTATTGCACTACACAACTATGCTCTGCAGCGCTACTTGGAGCCAAAATGTCATCATGCAGTGAGCACCATACTATTAAAAGTGTGTTGGGAAAAAAAGTCTGTTCTACACATCTAGGTATTTAAAGAACTATATATCCTTTTAAAGCAATGGCATGATTAAGAGGAAGGCCGTCATATTCAATAAAATTATATCAATCATAAATTAGATACCACTTTTACCTGCTGCTGGAGGTGAACTGCTCTTTATTATTTATTGGAAGTAATAAATAAACAGTTTAGATACATTTATAAAGGTTATACAGTATATCTTAGCAATGGAAGCTAGTTCAGCTCTTATGATCATTTAATACATAAGAGTAATCCATCAAATTGAATATAATGCAATGCTTATGCATACAATTTTAATGGCTATTCTCAGTTCTATTAAATACAAATAATGAAATGCTAGCGAGCTTTGGGTAAGGGTAAAGGTCAGATATTGCCAGATTAATTCTTGTTTTTAACAAACAAACCTAAATCCCATTGAAGACAACTTAGGCCCACTGAGATCTGGGTTGGTTTTTTCTTCATAAAAATATATCTAGACCACAATGGATTGAAAGTTCTATTAAACAAGAATATATATATAGAACCTACCATATCCAGATTTTTTTTTTTCAGAAACATGCCTGGAATAAAAGAAATCACAGAAAAGGTGCAGTGAAAAGAGAGCCATGGGAAAACCTTACAATATGTCAGCCTCTTTTGCTAGTCTTTCAAGGACAGTTTGACTGAAAGCTCTGCTCTAGGAAAGGTGAGATTTCAGTCAAAAGCAGCAACTCTTCCTCCAGCTTAACCTCTTGAGTGCTAACGACTTGAGTGCTCAGAGCCATCGCTAGCACTCAACTACCTTAAAAGCAATCTGGGGGCTCCCATCGACTCCCACCCCGGCAATCGGGCCTGTATAGTGACAGGTATCGCCAGGGCTTCCAGTTATGTGCGGTGACGTTACTGTGCAACTTTATTTAAAAATTACAATGGACAAGATAGGAAAAGGGGGCATGCTGCTTAGAAGCCTGTATCTCAGGCATCTAAGCAGCTACAGACTAACCTTTCCAGCGGTATAAGTCTTGGGGATCTGGGGGAGAAAAAAAAAGTAAAAATGTTGTTTTTTTTTAAATAGTAAAAAAAAAAAATCTTAAATCCAGCTTAGCACTCAAACGATATGAAACCCAAAATGTTCATTTGTGAATCAGACAGAGCTTACCATTAAAAAAAAAAGGTTCCAATTTACTTCTATTATCAAATTCTGTGCTGAATAGATACCTAGGTAGCTGTCTGGAGCACTATATAGCAGGAAATAGAGCTGCCATCTAGTGCTCTTGCAAATGGATAAAATTCTTATTCTTCTGCCATATACTGCTCCAGAAATGGGCTGACTCCTAAGCATACGTCCCTGCTTTTTAACAAAAGATACCAAGAGAAATGAAATACAATTCGTAAGAAGAAAACCATGGCAGAGGAAGCTGGAGGCCAAAAGCAAAAGCCGCTCCAGTACCAAGTAAATGAATAAGAGCAAAAAGAAGAGACATTAAATCTGCAGCAAACAAAGAACAGCACTGTTATTAGTTACATAACTCAGAGAAATAGCGAGTGAAACATTTTGGAGTTTAAGGAAGCTTTAGTGTCTGAAAGTCAGAGAGAGGAACAACAAATAAATCCCTGCAATACAATACAATGTAAACCTATATCAGTAGAGGACCTAATCAACAGAGGGTCCTGGTGCAAATTATGTTGCCCCTCCCAATAGGGTTGCCACCTCAGCAATGTTTTCCTGGACACTTATGAGTTATGCTTGCTGCAGGGTAATGAGGGTGGAACATGTATTGCGCCTATGGACATCACATGAATAGTGCTGATGAACAGCATAATACATGTTCCTCCCTCCAGGATGTGTAACTCATAAGTGTCCATGGCCGAGCTGGAAAACATGGCCGAGCTGGCAACCCTACTCCCAAAGGTAACTCAGTAGCAAGCAATAGTAATAATATAAATGCTGCTCTGTATAATGATTTTGAGGATAGATAGACAGACAAACAGACAGATATTGGCAACCTACACTAATAAACAGCTCCCCTGCATTATGAATATACACATTCTGCACACACCTCTGTATAGACTGGGTCCTACGGGCCCCCTCCAGCACTTGGGCCTTGGTGCAACTGCGCCAGTGGTAATTCCGCCCCTGACCTATACTGTTCTTCAGCTGTAAAGATCCTGCAGTCCAAACTGGCATACTTGCCTTGTTAAAGGGACAGTCTAATCGAATATTTGTATTGTTTAAACAGATAAATAATCCCTTTATTACCCATTCCCTAGTTTTGCATAACCAACATTGTTATATTAATATATGTTCTACTTCTATGATTACCTTTTATCTAAGCCTATGCATTTTAGCCAATTAGTGCTGCTTCATAAATAACTCCACATAATTGTGCACAATGTTTATCTATATGGCTCACATGAACTAATACTGTCTGGCTGTGAAAAGCTGATTAAATGCACTGAGATAAGAGGCACCCTACAGGGGCTTAGAAAAAGGCAGAAATGTAGAGGTTTAAAGATTATAAAGTATATAAATATAACAATGCTGGCTGTGCAAAGCTGTGGAATGGGTAGTAAATGTGTTATCTATCTTTTTAAACAATAAAAAAATCAAGTAGACTGTCCATTTAAGTGCAAGGTATAGATTTGGATAAAACACTGATATTAATAAAGATAAATGTATTCATCAAAACAGGGATAAAAATACCTTGGAAAGCTCAGTAGCAGAACCTCACTTAGGGTTTGCACCTCGGCAGTGTTAACCTGGACAGTTATGAGTTGCACATGCTGCAGGGAGGAACATGACTAGTGCTGTCCATGTGCTAATTAGAGGCACAATACATGTTCCTTCCTGCACACCCTGCAGCATGTGTAACTCATAACTGTACAGGTTAACATGGCAGAAGTGGAAACCCTTACTAGCTGATGACTACACACATACGCCCGTCGTTGACTCACTAGAAATGTTCAGCTAGATCTGAGCAGCGAATTTCTGCACAGGTGCTAACTTTAAAGGGACCTATGTATGTGTCCCTTCTTTGTATACAGAAATGTATGTAAAGGCCCAATAATGAGGTACACAAATAGTTACAAAATATTTCAAGCATACCTTTAATGGTTCCCCATTTACTATTTATTCACTTTCCATAGAAAACCAAGATAGTCGGAGGGGAATTTTTTTTTTTATTAGAATTTTTTTATTGAAAATGCATATAGAATCTTGTTGGGTTTTTTTTTCTGGGGAAAATGAAAAGAATGCTAAATGGGAACCATAGATTCAGGGGCAGAACTACAGGGGGTGCAGATGGCGCAACTGGGCCCCTGAGGGTGGGGGCCCAGCTTTTTCAAATAAAAAACGTTCATCTGCCACTGCCTGCACTGATATCATGCGAGTGTGACATGATGCTTCACTAGTGTCTCTGACTACAGGGGTTAGTGTTTTTGTTTTAATAGGGGGTAAGACCATCTCACAGACTGTGGGCACAGGGTACCTCCTTTTGCAGACATGTAATCTGATTCACATTTATTTTTTTATGTGTTAAATGTAAAAAAAAAAAAAAAAAAAGGATATGTATCAAATTCACTTTTTTTGGGGGGTGGGGGCCCTTCTTAGATTCTTGAACCTGGGCCCTGTGGATTCTAGTTACGCCTCTGCATAAATTACATGTTTGTAAACAGCTGTGTATCTTGCTAAGGAACGTTACATACAGTACATTTCTGTGTACAAAGAAGGAGCATATATACATATGCCCTTTAAAGATGCACCTATAAAATCTCCATAGGCTTTAATAGTGAATTTCGTAAAACAATCATTTCATTTTTCTAAAGGATTGTGATTTTTCCCCTATGTATTTAGCCCAGCTAGGGAGCTGCAACACATTGATGCTCCTGAACAGGACATGGTCTGTGATTGGCTACTGCTTGCATATGCTGCTACTTATTGGCTCTTCAGCAGTGCAGAGAAGGGGGTTAGAAAGTAAACACCAATGCTAATATTTAATGCTCTAATGAATTTAGTTTTTTCATTTTAATCTCTATATAATGAGAAATTTCACTTTCACATATAAAACTCAGTGACACAAATCCCGTTTTCCTCTTTTTAAAGGGATAGGAAAATCGAAATTAAACTTGCACGATTGTATGTAATTTTAAGACACTTTTAAATTCACTTCTATTTTCAAATGTACTTTGTTCTCTTGGTATCCCTTGTTCAAAAAGAATATGCACATAGCTTCCACTAGTGGGAGCTGCTGCTAATTGGTGCCTGCACACATTTGTCTTTTATGATTGGCTGACTAGATGTGTTCATCTTGCTGCCAGTAGTGCAATGGTGTTCCTTCAGCAAAGGATAACAAAAGAACATAGCAAATTTGATAATGGAAGTAAATTGGAAAGTTGTTTAAAATTATATGTTCTATCCAAATCATGAAAGACATTTTTATAGTTTCCTGTCCCTTTAAGTCTCCTTTATTGCTGAGCTAATTAGAAGTAAACACACAGATTTTATTGATATATCACCAACATACAAGTTATTTACCACCAAAATACCACCTGAAAGGGACATTATGCACTCATTTTTTCTTTGCATACATGTTTTGTAGATGATCTATTTATATAGTCCATAAAGTTTTTTTTTTTTTTTTAAATGTATAGTTTTGCTTATTTTTAAATAACAATGCTCTGATTTTCAGACTCCTAACCAAGCCCCAAAGTTTTATGAGAATACCGTCAGATACCTACTCCAGCTTGCTCCTGTTTGTGTAAAGGGTCTTTTCATATGCAAAAGAAGAGGGAGTGTCTTATTTCCCACTTACAGTGGGCTTTCCAGCTACCTTTTAAACAGAGCTAAACTGAGAGCTTCTAAGTAAGTTTTTAAACAGTTTTATACTGGATTTTTATATCAGTATCTGTGCATCTTATTCTTTATAGTAATGTCTATTACATGCAGTTATATGAAAATGGGTGTATACTGTCCCTTTAATATGTTTAGAAACAGCACCAAATGTTACTGACTACTACAGTATAAATGTGCCTACTTACCATTTGCATTGTTAGTTGGAATGGTACAGGAGACAGCTGTCTATCCTATGTAGGAGGTAAAGGCAGTGTATAGCTGATTCCTGGGCAGCAGGTAGAATTACTTCATACCAACTCAAGTTGCAATCTCTATTCAAGCATAACACTATGTTCTTTTTAATAAGCAAGCCTAGAAAGAACAGAAGGGACAAATTATAGTGATATATGATAAGAGGCTAATGGTCTTATTGAACCAAAAATAAAATTGAGGCAGAAGACCAAATGTAGGGTAAGAAAAGAATGTTTAGCTGGCCTTCCATAGGAGGATGCACTGCCAAGTCAGTAATGCTGCACAAAGCTCAGTAACTACTCAGTACAGCCAGAAAGTTAACAACAATAAAAATGCCTTTGGGATCTAAAAAAAAAATATCAACAGACTTCAGGCACACAGGAAAAAGTCATTTTTTGAAATGCACATTTTTCATATAAATCTAATTTACTTCACCCCCCCCCCCCCCCTCTTTAATTGTCCAGGTACATATTTCATTATTTAATTTTTTAAGAAGAAATAATATTTTATAGCTTAAAATACATTTATATCATTGTATGGGAACTAGCAAATCAATTTAAAAAAAATACAAATTAAATGTATTCATGCCCTCTAAAATCAGCCAGTTACTAATTTCTTGAGCATTTTATCCCAATTCCCTTTTTAGAACACCAATAAAAAAACATCAAGAAGTAATACAAGTTTTTAGCTGTGAAGTATGTTGTTTATTCATGTGAGATTAGACAAAAAAAATAAAGATCAGTCAGAGACAAGCAAATTTCTACTGGAAACCCCGAAACATATCAGCACATAAACAGGCATCAGCTTCCGTTCATTCAGACATCAACCCTTAAAGGGACAATGTTCAGACAATTCTTGCAGAATTTAGATCACAGTTGTAAAACAAACTACTGGTTGTAAGACAAAAACTTTCTTTGACTTTTAAGAGAGATTCTAATACCAGTTGCTGAGTTTACAACTGGAATGTAATTTATATTTTTATAAAATTACTATATTTATACAGTGCCTGTATTTTACATAGTAGCGTAATAGTAGTACAAATACACTTAAAGCAATATGAAGCCTAAAAATTTTCTTTCATGATTCAGACAGAGCATACAATTTTTTTTTTTACATTTCCAATTTACTTCTATTATCAAATTTGCTTAGTTACCATGATATTCTGTGTTAAAGAGATACCTAGGTAGGCATCTGGAACACTACATGACAGGAAATAGTGCTGCCATCTAGTGCTCTAATAAATGGATAACATTCTTGCAAAACTGCTGCCATATAGTGCTCCACAAATAGGCGGGCTTCTGAGCTTACCTCCCTGCTTTTCAACAAAAGATTCAAAGAGAACAAAACAAATTGATAATAGAAGTAAATTAAAAAGTTGTTTAAAATCACATGCTCTATCTGAACCATGAAAGAAAAAAATGGTTTTTTCTAGCTCTTTAAACCTCTGACAACACTACAAAAACCTGAAAACAATGTTAATAAAAGGCACAAGCAACCTTTTTATTTTTCAATATCAAATAATGTTCCCGCAAGTGTTGACTGTCCCTTTAAATACACATTTTAAAATCTACTATTACATAAGTTATACTTGAAGGGTCAGACTCAAGTACAACATTTAATAGCCATTGGCAATTTTGTGTTTAATATGTACAGTCTCATAATACTGTGTATATATGTGTGTGTATATATATATATATATATATATATATATATATATATATATATATATATATATATATATATATATATATATATATATATATATCAATGTCAGTATTACAGGAGTGATTGTACAACATATACCAAATCTACTGCATACTGATTTTATATGGTCCTAAATCTGAAACAAGTGATCACAAGCAATAAAAATTAATAAACAAGAGGTTAGTTTCCAAATTTCTCACATGCCTCTGTGACCAATGCCAGGCAATCACTGGCAGCACATAAACAATGCACGTTCCCGAGTGGCTACTTCTAATCACAGACTGGCATAATGCATTGATCATAACTAGGTGGTCAAATAACACCAAGACTTACTATGCAGTTGTAATATCTTGCAAGATTGTGTAAAGTATTAAAATTAGAGCAAAATGCGGATACTGACTCCTTACAATGAATTGATGCGTGGGGTGGTCGAGGTAAGTTGTGTAAATGGATATACATTGTTCTGAGTGATGCACTGAGAGAGATGGCTTTAAACAGATAGTGACAAGCATGGTCACAACATTGCTTCATAGAGGCGGGCAGGCAGAGCAGGATCTTATTTGCACTGCAGCTCCTCCCTTCCTCTGCTACTACTCCTCCTCCCCAGCCTGAGCACAGAACCTGCAGCTGCTCCACTGAGGCAAGGGGGCGAGAGGCACATTATCAGCTTGCGGACAGGATCATTTCTCTGCACACAGGTAGGGGACACACACGGAACTTCACTCCCTTTGGGCTTGCTGTATACTTTAATTGTGTCTGGGTTAATGTAATATGGCTTCTTCTACTAGATGCACAATGTTTAGTGTATGCAAGAAGTTGATGCTGCAGTGTCCCGTTAGATGTCCGGTTGGGGTGATACAAAGTGCAATGCTATCTCTGAATTCCAGTGTGATTGGGGTATTGCATAGAATATCATCAGCATGATACGATTAAAATGTTATAGTGCTTGTGAGCAAGAGAAGCTGCATTGCTGGTCTGATTAAAAGAGGATCTTTAAAAGATGAACACAGGAATCGTAATGTAAACAGAAACTCAATGCGTAGTGTCATCATCACAAATGCTTCTATAGTTGTCTTCTGCCTGAGACTGGGAGCTGCTGATGTTAGTATTGAGTATACTTTTAAATGTACTCGTTATAAGTGTAAATCTACAGGAATGCCTCACATAGCTGCGAGAGGCACAGAGTAAACTGGCAGCAGTGTCAGAAAGCTGAGCTGGAGGGAAACACTGATAGAGTTCAATTTTGCTTCAGTCAGTGGTGCAGTTGTAGAGTTACAAGTTCCTGTGCATTTTTACCAGCCCACCTAGCATGTCCCCCTTTTACAGATGTAATCAGTTATGGTGTAACTGCAGGCATGCTTTTTTCTATCAACCGAATTGTGTGTGTGTGTGTGTGTATATATATATATATATATATATATATATATATATATATATATATATATATATATATATATATATATATAAGGTTTCACTGCTTTCACAATTGTTTTTTATTATGTATATATATGAGATAAATATGTACATGTGATAGGTAGATCGATCTATCTATCTATATATATATATATATATATATATATATATATATATATATATATATATATATATATATATATATCCTTTTTTGTGGGGATACACACCTCTGTCATCTCATAAATTCATAATCATTCTGTAAATACAGTAATATAGTTTTAATATAATAAATTAATGAGTACCGGTACCTTTCTTTGGGCAATGCACTTAACAAAAAAGCACTGTGTGTATGTATATATAATATACTTTTCTTGTTACTTATGTATGTATAATGGGAATAAGCATATATACAGTACATACACACAAACATAGAAACCGATATATACAAGACTGATGGCACATTTAGTAGTGAGAAATGCGTTTCCACAACTGATCATTGCAGTGCTACACATCTTCATAGGTTGTCATATTTTCCAATGGCTGACTAGTACATTTTTATTCTCGAGGAAAGGTGGGTAGTGATATCCTCCCAGCCCATACTTAAAGGGACAGTCAAGTCCAAAAAAAACTTTCAGGATTCAAATAGGGCATGTAATTTTAAACAACTTTTCCCATTTACTTTTATCACCATTTTTGCTTTGTTCTCTTGGTCTTCTTAGTTGAAAGCTAAACCTAGGAGGTTCATATAATTTCTAAGACCTTGAAGGCCGCCTCTAATCTAAATGCATTTTGACAGTTTTTCACCACTAGAGGGCATTAGTTCATGTATTTCATATAGATAACACTGTGCTCATGCACGTGCATTTACAGAGGAGTGAGCACTAATTGGTTAAAATGCAAGTCTGTCAAAAGAACTGAAATAAGGGGGCAGTCTGCTGAAGCTTAGATACAAGGTTATTACAGAGGTAAAATGTGTATTATTATAACTGTTGGTTATGCAAAACTGGGGAATGGGTAATTAAAGGGACATTCCAGTCAAAATTTAAATACACATAGTTGAATTACATCTTTGAATAGAAACATATTTACAATATACATGTATTAGTAAAGATGCTTCTAGTAAAAGTTACAACTGTTTTAGTGTTAACATTTTTCTCTGCACGTACATGTGAAGCATAGCTAGATATTCTTACTGCACCTACATTTTACATACTGCAGCAGCTTAGAGCGCCAGTGGGGGTTGTATCACTTCAGCAATTAACAAATTGAGTAATTACCAGGTGGAACAAGCAACTTAGGCTCTCTGAGCCAGTGCTGTGTTTAAAATGCTGGTGCACGGTGCATTACCACATATGTGGCCTAGATAAATAAGATGGTGTGATTTGCGTAAATGGCTAATAATCTGTGAGTTTAATTTTTGACTAACTTCGAGACATACCACATATTGATAAAATTCAGTGTCTTTTACTGTATTAATATCTACCGCATAGATAACTAGTGATTATATTTATTCAGTGTGTCTTCTATTGTGACTTTTTTGCACATATAGTGGGGCAACACTTGCGTAAAATATTTGAGGCAATAACTTTATAGTGTTAACTATCCGCACAGTATATACCTGATATTGCAATCCGAGGCCATACCTTTATGAGAGGGTTATTTAATATTGCCTAATAGTGTTTGTAATTTTCACAACTTTTTCGAATTATGTACATTTCAAATTTATTACCTCATTACGTTTCTGAGTTCAAGCTATTTTTATTTAATCAGTGTGTGTGTGTGCGTTCATACAAGTCCAGCTGCACTAACTCCTTGTCTCCAATAAAGTTTTTGAGTTTAAATGTTGCTGTCTGAGACAATTTTAAATACACTTATTTGATTCTTTTTGTTAATGGGTTTTTGTTACAAACTTTCTTAGACAGGCAGTCTTTCTCTCTGTTTTGCAAACTCTGTTGCATGATTTGTACATACAACTACCTAGTACCTTATATACGGACATATAACACTATGTAAAGGTACACTCTGACACAACTACCTAATGCCGTATACAGACATACAACACTATATAGAGGTACCCTCTGACACAACTACCTAGTACCTTATATACGGCCATATAACACTATGTAAAGGTACACTCTGACACAACTACCTAATGCCGTATACAGACATACAACACTATATAGAGGTACCCTCTGACACAACTACCTAGTACCTTATATACAGCCATATAACACTATGTAAAGGTACACTCTGACACAACTACCTAATGCCGTATACAGACATACAACACTATATAGAGGTACCCTCTGACACAACTACCTAGTACTTTATATACAGAAATATAACACTATATAGACGGTACCCTCTGACACATCTGCCTAGTACCTTTTTATATACAGAAATATAACACTATATGATGTATCCTCTGACACAACTACCTAGTACTTTATATACAGAAATATAACACTATATAGACGGTACCCTCTGACACTTCTGCCTAGTACTTTTATATACAGACAAATAACACTATATAGAGTGCAGTACAGTTGAATGTTCCTACCTTGCACCACAAACAGGTCACACACACACACACACACACACACACACACACACACACACACACACACACACACACACATATATATATATATATATATATATATATATATATATATATATATATATATATATATAAATACCTACATGACACACTGATTTCTACATGTCCTCTATATCAGCTACTGGCATATTTACTAATACACCGGCAAACAACTGAGATGGAAACAACAAGTGTCCCCAGCATGCAATGCGGTGACGCAATTGGTTTCTCATAAACGGAGCCGATTAAAAAAACAAAACCAGAAACTACAACTTCCATGAAGCAGTATGACAGACTTTATTAGTCTTTAGCAATACAAAAACCGAAGTAGAAAACTACAACTCCCATCATACATAGTATTAGCTACATGCATATGTGAAATTGGCGGAGTTACACTTATGACAGTCATTTTGCCAACAAATGAGTGAATTACGTATTGATGGTTCATTCTCAGACTGCAGCCATCGATTGCATTCAAACTCTCGAGCCAAAACATAAGAACTGCAGTGATTGGCTCCTGAACGGTGATCTGTATCAGTGATTGTCATTAGTAGAAATTTAGCAAGGTACAAATTCAAATGCTTTGTGATTTGATGAAATGATATACACGCCTTGTCTCAAGGGAAATGTGTGAATCGATTCGGACTCTTCACTGTATCAATGCAGTGTTGTTAAAGGCTGCATCATGCTAGCGATTATATTCAACACCCCTATTAGGAGGTGGCCCATTTTTGGTTCAGCACCTGCTGATTGGTGGCTAAATGTTTTCAAAGGGCTACCCAGGGTGCAAAAATAAAAAATGGGCTGACTCCTATGCTTACATTCCTGCTTTTTCAAATAAAGATACCAAGAGAATGTAGACAAATTGATAATAGGAGTAAATTAAAAAGTTGCTTAAAATTGCATGCTCTATCTGAATCATGAGGGGGAAAAAAAGGTTTTGTGTCCCTTAATAGTACATTAACACCACTTGTGTTCATGTGGCTTTCTCTAACCACCTCTCCAAAAGCAAATTCTGTAGCCTAGGTTTTCAAATGAGTGGCTGGTTTCGGCAATTTGCTGCATTTTCAAAAAAACATAGGTCACAGATTTTACTTTTTGGCCTCTCTAGGGAGTGTGGGACAAACAAATTTTACAAAAAAAAGTGTTTTAAATTATACATAACTGTAATAACTTTAATTTATAATTTTAAAATAATAATGAATATGTTTAAAAAATAAAAAAACATCAATCTTTTAGTTTCCATTGTAATAATGTTCTATTTCCATTCCAGGTATTTGAGAAATTGGCCCTTTAAAGGTGTAATACTCATCAGCTGTTGATAAAAAAAAAATTATACGTATTCATAATATTAATAATGTAAGCTGGCTGTAAACTGGATACTTGAATCACATTTTTTTTTAAATTTCTGAAATTAAATCAATAGTGCTACATAAAGTGCATATTTATTACTGAATAACGTGAATATATATATATATATATATATATATATATATATATATATATATATATATATATATATGTATGTATGTATATATGTGTGTGTGTGTGAGAAGAGTGGTATTTGGGCGCACTGTTCACATGGAAGATTCTATATGACAGAGGACAAATTGTGAAACAAAACAGAATATATGGGTTAATAATGAAAACTAAGTTTCAAACCCAAATCCTTTGTGGATTATAGTATTCGTATGCTCTATACAAAATATATACAAAAATATGTAAAAACTTTCCTATTTAACCCGGTCAAAAAGTCCATAAAATGAATGGATTAGTCCATACAACCAATAATCCAATTAGAAGTGAAATCTGTAAGCAGGTCACCATATGTAAAAATGCAGGTTTTGTTCATAAAAAAATCCATAAATTAAAGTGCCCACTTACTAGAAGTTACCCCAATCGAATGAGGTAAGTATTGTGCCCCTTTAAGAGTGCTGGTCTCTTTTAAGACAGCTGGTCTCGAATGTAGCAGTTCAGGTATTCACTTCAATGTCACCTCGGTATGGTAGAAAGACACTTCCTTCCTCCCCAGTCTGTTCTGCTTACTCCTCTCCACAGTCCCAAGTGGCAGTCTTCATCTCCTGAAACGCCAGATCTGCGCAGGGTCGTTTGTCTAATAAATTAGAGCATGTCATTTTTTGACTATTGTGGCCCTTTCCTAGTGTTCTGCAATTAATGGAACGTATATGACTTGGGCTGAAGAAGCACTAGACATATTGTCAACTTGTCTTTTTTTTCCCCTACTATTTCTTTAGCTTACAGATAAAGTAGTTTATTTGTGTGTGAAGTTACTCTTCTTTTGTTAAAGGTATTTAAAAGTGCAACAAGAAAATGCTATAATGTGTTAGAGCATTTTATTATTTCACTACCACTCATATGTAAATGTATGTATAACCCCTGCAAAGGGGTTAAACACATAGGTAAAGTCAGCTCCACAGCAGCAATGCACTACTGGGAGCTAGTTGATTAAATATGGTAATCCAAAAACAACAGGCATAAATTTGCAGCCAACAACCACAAGGAAGCTCCCAGTAGTGCATGGCTGCTCCTAGGCCTACCTAGGTATGCTTTCTTTCATAAGATGGTAAGAGTACACAAGCCATTACTCCTGGCCACTAGGAGGAAGCAAAGATTCACAAAGCCCCCAAGTACTTAATTCACTAGGCGTTATCTACAAACCATATGCATTATCCGATTGGTTGTGCATCCGGTGGCACGGCCAATCAGATCATTCATTAACTCCCGAGGGCAGATACGTTTCAGATAGTTCTGTTCTAATCAGAGCCTTGGGCACCGCAATCGTCTCTGGGAACCTAACCATTGGTCCCACTCCCTACGACATGCTTTTAAAGGTTCTAATGCATAGGGTTTGTCGCTAGCACCTCGTCTTAATTCTTCTCTCTGATATGCTAGTCTTATCTTTGCAACCACAGGAGAAAAGTGAAGAATTTTGGTGCTCCAGATTCTTCATTGAGAGGTGTCCTCAGACTGATTTGAGGCCCATTTTACCCCTCAGAGAGCTTCTACTGGGGGACAAAGGGGAGATTGGAGTATTGGGCAGTGACACATTTACTCCCAGTGAGAAGTTAAGTCACAAGTCTACCACAAGTGTCACGGGATCCGTGCATTCAGTCGATCTTGTTGTGTATGATTAAGTTAACGCTTACATCCAACGTTGGATTTCTTGAAAATCGGGGCATAAATAGTTTTCTATGGTAACCTGACCTTGGATTATGAAAATTAATGTTAGTTTCTGAGTTTCTTACCTGTTATCGCCTAGAGAGGGAAAGACATGGTAGTTAGTTACAGTGTTAGGAGTTTAGTGTTTTTTGAGCTAGGTAGGGTGATTTGGTCACCTAATAAATAATCAAATAATTTATTTTAAATTTAAGATCAGCCATTTATTTATTTTAATTTATTTTTATATGTAATATTTAGTGCTGCCCCAAACATAGGACTAGTTAAAGTTATGCGCTTGATTATGTTTTTATTTATAAGTAAATAATGAAATATAATTAAGGACATAACTCCAACTAGACCTATATCTAGGGCAGCGCTAAATATTACATATAAAAAGAGAAAAGCTTGCAAACTTTAATAATTCAATGGAAACTAGGCATCAACAAAGCTTATTTTTCCTTTTTTACAGCTAGTTGAGCATGCCGTAATGTTTGAGACTTTAACAACACCTGACAGTGGTTTACCTGTTTTCACTTTAAATGGGTGTAAAATTTAAATTTTCGGCTTCAATTATTCTCTATGGGACACGTAATTGTATTCGGCAGCCGGCAACCCCTCTGTTGGTAATAGTGGAAAACTCACCTTTGGAAACTCATCTCAATGGAAATGAGCCCTAACTCGTAGACTCCATGGCTTGGGTATTAGTTCCAAGGAATAATGGCTTGTGGACTTTCACCACCTTATGAAAGAAAACTAAATTTATGGTTACCGTATAAATTATTTTCTTTCATGGTGGTGAGAGTCCACAAGACCCGCCTAATTTAATTTTTTTTTTTTTTTTTTTCTGGTAGCAGTTCTAGTTTGAACCTAATTTTTCCTGCTTTGTTCTTTCCTACCTTTCTACTTCTATTTTGATCATCAGGGCTAGCATACCAGAGAGGTGGGAGGGATTAAATGCTCTTGGAAGTTTGGGGAATTTTTTACTCCTCCTAGTGGCCAGGAGTTAAATCCCAGGAGTAACAGCTCGTGGACTCTCACTAAAATGTAAGAAATTAAATTGATCAGGTAAGTGTAAATTTTGTTTTTCAACAAAGGATACAAAAAAAACATAGTCAATTTAATAATATAAATAAAGTCTCTTAAAATTGCATACTTTATCTGAGACATGAAAGTTTAACTTTGACGTAAGGTGTATTATTTTCACATTGTAAAAAAAAAATGCAGAGAAATCATGAACAAGCAAATTAACTGATTACATATTTTTTGGACATCTCAGTTGGGAAAGAATCCATAACATTTTTGAGAGATATTGAAAATCAAAAAATGTATTTCCAATTCAGAACTAGCCAGATGAGAGATGCTTGTTTAGTATTATATCACTTTATTTTTATACAAATCTAATTAAAGAACCTGATTTGACTTATATGCAAAATTTAGTTTCTGCTATACTAGTTGTGCAATATATTGTGACATACTGTAATTCCACTACTGACTAACTTGTGCATTGAGTAAACAAAAATGCCCTAGTGGGCATCAATACTCTTCTTTGTGTATGTTTGATGGACACTGTCAGCAAGTGACAATATCAAACCTTTTAACAAGGGATTAAAATGATTTTAGGATTAGAAGGAAGCACCTATATGACAATTAGCATTAGTAGGAAGTAGACATATCCATTCAGAGGTTTTGCATGCCTCAGAATTAGGGTTGCAACCTCGGCCATGTTTTCCTGGACACTTATGAGTTACACATGCTGCAGGGTGTGCAGGGAGGAACCTGTATTGTGCTATTCATCAGCACTTTTCACGGGATGTCCAGAGGCAAAACATAAAGATGTGCAAATCCAGTGTGCAAATCCAGTGTGCAAATCCAGATCTTAGTGTGTTGCACTCTCACGAAAAGAAAAGAGCTCAATGCTGCGAGGGGCTGCCTTCTTCCGCATTCAGAAACCTCTGAATGCACATGCCTAGTAGGAAGTAAACAACTAATACTGGTATATTGGTTTACTTTAAAAGGGACAGTAAAGTCAAAATTAAACTTTCATGATTCAGATAGGGCATGCAATTTTTAAACAACTTTCCAATTTACTTTTTTCATCAAATTTGCTTTGTTCTCTTGGTATTCCCTTTTTTGTTGAAAGCTAAACCTAGCTAGGCTCATATGCTTATTTCGAAACCATTGAGGGCCGCCTCTCATCTCTGTGCATTTTAACAGTTTCTGACTGCTAGACAGCTCTAGTTTGAGTGCCATATAGATAACATTGTGCTCACTCCAGTGGAGTTACTTATGAGTCACCACTGATTGTCTAACATGCAAGTCTGTCAAAAGAAGTAAAATAAGGGGGCAGTCTGCAGAGGCTTAGATACAAGGTAATCAATGTTTTATCCAAATCTGTACCCTGTTTTAAAAGGACAGTCTGCTTGATTTTTTTTTCTTATTTAAAAAAGATAAATAACACATTTACTTACCCGTTCCCCAGCTTTGCACAACCAACATCGTTATATTTATATACTTTATACCCTTTAAACCTCTAAATTTCTGCATGTTTATGGAGAACACAGATTATTTCATACCATAAAGATTGTATAATTCCACAAGAGGTCTTCATAGAAAGAACTGTCTATGAATGAGCAAACTCCCCTGTGTATTTATTTATTTATTTATTTATTTATATATATATATATATATATATATATATATATATATATATATATATATATATATATATATATATATATATATATATAAAGAGAATGCCTCCGTTTTTCAGATTTCCTGCAGAACTTGTGACGGTGAAGTGGTAGGTATAGATGAAATCTGGGTAAATAATAATGTATTCGCATGTCATGAACATGTGGGTACCAAATACTTGTTTTTAAACCCTATAGCTATCACAGCCTATGAATTTGCAACATAACATAGGAGTGATAATGAACTCTTGACCCATCCCTCTACTCCATCACCAATTAATTTTATCGCCTCTCCCATGATCAACTTCAAAGAGACATTGAACACATTGAAATTGTAATATAAAATATTTTTTGTATGTGTATTTAAAACTTTGCAATATCCTTTTTCCTTTTTTTATTTTGCCCCATGTTCCAGCAATTGAACTTTGAAAATTGTGAGTTTTCTAATTCTGTAATGTGGAAATGTAAAGTGTAGACTGCAGGTAAAAATGTAACCAATTTAAATGGGCTGAACATGCAGGGAGAGCAGAGACCAGTATCTTATTTTTGTGTATATAAATAAAGTCTTCCTTATCTCCCGTTGTGTACACAAAGACCAATTTTATATGTGGCAGTTGCAACAGGCAAAATAAGTAATTGCAAGTGAAAAAATAAAGTTAAAGGAGCTATTTATAAGAAATGTAATACACTCCAGCAGGTTAAATTATTCATTTGGATCACGTCAAAGGGAAGAAAAAATTACAGTTTACTGTTCCTTTAAGTCCCTGCAAACAATATGTTGGTTTTTGGAGGCTATGTGTGTATTCTTAATTGGTTCACTGGTCCTTTTCCGCTCAAGAGCAGCAAAGCATTTCAGCTCCCAAACAAGACGTGCACTAATAAAATCCTCTTACAAATTTAGAGCATTTTTTTATTTTAATAATATTCACCTTAAAGGGACATTAAACCCAAAATTGTTCTTTCATGGTTCAGATTTTAAATTAAACAACTTTACAATTTACTTCTATTATCTAATTTGCTTTTTTCTATTGGTATTTTTTTTTTTTAAAGCATACCTAGGTAGGCTCAGGAGCTGGGAACTAGCTGCTGATTGGTGGTTGCACATAAATGCCTCTTTTCAATGGCTTAGCAATGTGTTCTGTCCTCTGGTGCTCCCTCAATAAAGGACAACAAGAACATTAAGCAAAATTAGTAATAGACGTAAATTGGAAATTTGTTTAAAAATGTGCGTTTTGTCTGAATCGTAAAAGAAAAAAAAAGTGTGTTTCATGCCCCTTTTTTAAAAAGCAATTTCTATCTAATTAGAACTACTTTCTGCTTGTCACGTTTTATTTGGCCATGGAATTGGCGCCAATCTATGTAAATATATAAAGTTGCAAAATCTGTAAAACCACTAAGTTTATATACCATCTTTTTGTGTTCTGAAGCTTTGTACTTGTAATATAAATATACTGCTGTGGAATTCCAAGTAGATATACATTTCATTACTATTCTAAATACATACTGCATGCTGTCTGCGTCACAAACTTTATCTGTCACATGGAGAGCGTAGATTCTAGATCATTTCATAGCATCACAGTATTGTGTGTGTTATGCTGAATATTTTGGACTTAATTACCTAAACACATCAATGCCAATTATGCTTATATACTGTTTATTATACGTTTATGTAAAGATGGGCAAAATAATGTTGTAGCAAAGTTGTAGAAATAATATTTAAGAGTTAAAGGGACAGTCTACACCAGAATTGTATTGTTTTAAAATATATATAATCCCTTTATTACCCATTCCCCAGTTTTGCATAACCAACACAGTTATAATAATATACTTTTAACCTCTGTGATTATCTTGTATCTAAGCCTCTGCAGACTGCCCCTTTATTTCAGTTCCTTTGACAGACTTGCAGTTTAGCCAATCAGTGCCTGCTCCCAGATAACTTCACGTGCACGAGCACAGTGTTATCTATATGAAATACGTGAACTAACACCCTCTAGTGGTGAAAAACTGTTAAAATGCATTCTGAAAAGAGGTGGCCTTCAAGGTCTAAGAAATTAGCATATGAACCTCCTAGGTTAAGCTTTCAACTAAGAATACCAAGAGAACAAAGCAAAATTGGTGATAAAAGTAAATTGGACAATTGTTTAAAATTACATGCTCTATCTGCATCATGAAAGTTTATTTTGGCCTAGACTGTCCCTTTAAGAATGAAGGTATAAAAGATGTGCACTTTAGTTTTCATGAAGTATTTTTATTTCCTATATTGAACTCTCTTAACAATATTCATTAGAGTTTCACATTTGAATGAGAAAATAGGTTATTTTGAATACTCATTTGAGTTAGTAGGAAAACTATCTCTAAAATCTAGAGGGGCAGAGAATAACTGTAGTCTCAAAGGACCATGTTTTAAAGGACCATTCAACATCTAGCTTTTGAGTAAAAAATGTTTTGTTCCACGTTCGCTAGATAGGGCAAAAAGCAAAATCTGTAACTTAGGTTTTAAAAATACTTCTTATTGCCTAAACCAGCTATTTGATTTGCAGTATTTGTAGGTTGCTTTTTGGCCTCTCCTAGAAAGGGTGGGACAAGAACAATATCTTTTTTTTTTTTTATTTTTAAAACTTTATTTATAAAGGTGCTGAAACATTACAAACACCTGCATAGGCGGCCAAGGACAACAGTTACATTGTAAGGATAAGCACAATTTTTAATCAAAATCAAGAGGTGTTTAATGTCATTTTAAAAGTAATGGTATGGTCCGTTGTCCGATGGTGGTGTGAGAAGTTGCAACTAATTAAGCTGATGGCTGGCTCAGGGATTTTACTTCAAATTCTGCCATTCCACTTTTAGTATGTCTCTTCATTGTCTACAATTAAAGTTGAACTTTTTAAGCTACACTACCAGTTCTGCTTGGTTCCTGATTAACTACAGTCCACCCTACCTTTGATTGGCAAGACCTGCCTGCGTAGTGGTGGAACTCCAGGGCCCTGTCGCACCTGCTGAGCCCTTCCTGAGTGATGGACCTCTCGGCCCTAGTAACAACTGCAGCCTTTGTGACCCTGATAATTCCGTCATTGGTCACATTTTTTTCATTTTTGTCCATCCAGTCAGAAGCTTTACTGCAGTATTCTATTGATTTCAATTGCACCAAGACTACATTTGAGACTATAGAAAGGCAAATCAGTACTGGCAAAGATATTTTCTTTTGCAAAACAAGTAATATTTTTAACTTCAAATCATTTGTTACTTATGTTACTGGAACCTTAAAGTGACTTTATAATGCACTTAAGTCATTAAAATGTAATGTAAATGCATGCAAAATTGTCATCAGCTTTACTCGCTAACTATGCTTAACTTTCGCAAATAGGTTAAACACATGGTTAAAGTTCTGCAAAATACAACCATTGTACCAATTGGTTGAATGTAGCCATCAATGTCCATTTTCTGCACATGAGTTGCTATGTGTTAAGGTTCCAGGGAGGGACTTAATTCATGTGTTAACCCTTTGTGGGGTTAAATACATAAGTAGCAATGAACACCAGTCCAAAATAACATGTTGTAATGAATAATGATAATAATTTTCCTTAATAAAAAATGGCAAACGCTAAAAAAAACTTTACAAAAACAAAACAACCCATTCTCTGTTACCTAAATAATCATGCAGAAGTAGTAAAGAATGGCTCAATATTGACTAGTTGCTTATGAAAATGAGAATAACCTACTTTTCTATTAAATACAAGCAGGCCCATTTATCAAGCTCCGTATGGAGCTTGAAGGGCCGTGTTTCTGGCGAGTCTTCAGACTCGCCAGAAACACAACTTATGAAGCAGCGGTCTAAAGACCGCTGCTCCATAACCCTGTCCGCCTGCTCTGAACAGGCGGACAGGAATCGCCGGACATCAACCCGATCGAATACGATCGGGTTGATTGACAGCTCCCTGCTGGCGGCCGATTGGCCGCGAGTCAGCAGGGGGCGGCGTTGCACCAGCAGCTCTTGTGAGCTGCTGGTGCAATGTTAAATGCGGAGAGCGTATTGCTCTCCGCATTTAGCGAGGTCTTGCGGACCTGATCCGCAGTGTCGGATCAGGTCCGCAAGCCCTTTGATAAATGGGCCTGTTAGTCTTATCTTATGATTGTCTCTCTGCTCTGAAAAGTAAGATGAACCTACCTCCTGTAATGCTCCTGTTTGACAAATTTTACTGTAAATGCCCACCTTGCAGAAAACAGCTAGATTGCAGATACCACTAAGCTAAGATACTATCTTGTACTTTTTTAATTTATTTTTTAAGTTTTTTTTTTACTTTTTAAAATTGCAGTGGCTTCATCTTGTACTTTGTTTTAGTGAAGGATTAATAGGTCAGGTACCTTTAGGGAGTTGCACGCCCTCCAATTTAGCTGTATCCACTACAGAATGTACCTAAAGTCTTTGTACACAATCCACCAGAATACTTTAAAACAAAAAAGTCAGATGGATTAACCCCTTAATGACCGGACCATTTTTCAATTTTCTTACCCTTAATGACAATGGCTATTTTTACATTTCTGCGGTGTTTGTGTTTAGCTGTAATTTTCCTCTTACTCATTTACTGTACCCACACATATTATATACCGTTTTTCTCGCCATTAAATGGACTTTCTAAAGATACCATTATTTTCATCATATCTTATAATTTACTATAAAAAAAATATAAAATATGAGGAAAAAATTGAAAAAAACACACTTTTTCTAACTTTGACCCCCAAAATCTGTTACACATCTACAATCACCAAAAAACACCCATGCTAAATAGTTTCTAAATTTTGTCCTGAGTTTAGAAATACCCAATGTTTACATGTTCTTTACTTTTTTTGCAAGTTATAGGGCCATAAATACAAGTAGCACTTTGCTATTTCCAAACAACTTTTTTTCAAAATTAGCGCTAGTTACATTGGAACCCTGATATCTGTCAGGAATACCTGAATATCCCTTGACATGTATATATTTTTTTTTAGAAGACAACCCAAAGTATTGATCTAGGCCCATTTTGGTATATTTCATGCCACCATTTCACCGCCAAATGTCATCAAATAAAAAAATAAGTTCACTTTTTCACAAATTTTGTCACAAACTTTAGGTTTCCCACTGAAATTATTTACAAACAGCTTGTGCAATTAAGGCACAAATGGTTGTAAATGCTTCTTTGGGATCCCCTTTGTTCAGAAATAGCAGACTTATATGGCTTTGGCATTGCTTTTTGGTAATTAGAAGGCCACTAAATGCTGCTGCGCACCACACGTAAATTATGCCCAGCAGTGAAGGGGTTAATTAGGTAGGTTGTAGGGAGCTTGCAGGGTTAATTTTAGCTTTAGGGTAGAGATCAGCCTCCCACCTGACACATCCCACCCCCTGATCCCTCCCAAACAGTTCTCTTCCCTCCCCCACCCCACAATTGTCCCCGCCATCTTAAGTACTGGCAGAAAGTCTGCCAGTACTAAATAAAAGGAGTTTTTCTTTTTTTTAATAAAAAAAATTAAAATGTTTTAGCTGTGATGGACTCCTGCCTTAGCCCCAACCTCCATGATCCCCCCCCCCAGCTCTCTAACCCTCTCCCCTACCTAATTGCCGCCATCTTGGGTACTGGCAGCTGTCTGCCAGTACCCAATTTGCCCCCAAAACAAGTGTTTTTTTTTGCAATTTATTGCCAGTTTACATTTTTCTGTAGTGTAGCAGCCCCCCACAATACCCCAACCCCCTCCCCCTCCCAGATCCTTATATATTTATTTATATTTTACTTTTATCCCCCCTTCCTTTCTCATTGGTGGCAGTGGGCATGTAATCGGGCGCGCACGCGCGCCCCCCGCGCGCCCCCCGCACGCTCCCGGCACCCGGCGTGCACATAGCACTTACAGGAACCGGATGCCGGGTAGCGATGGGCCGCCCACCCGCCTCCCTGATGTGCTCCCACCCACCAACGAACCGGCACCATCGCTACCGGTGCAGAGAGGGCCACAGAGTGGCTCTCTCTGCATCGGAGTCTTCTAAATGGTATTGCAGGATGCCTCCATATGGAGGCATCACTGCAATACCCTGAGAGCTGCTGGAAGCGATTGCGATCGCTTCCAGCACTCTCTTAGACAAGTGACGTACCAGGTACGTCCATTGTCACTAACTGCAAGTTTTTGCAGGACGTACCTGGTACGTCACTTGTCATTAAGGGGTTAAGGTCCTTTTTTTGAGAGATGAATGAGGTACGACTTCTTTAGTAGGTGATGACATTATTTGTTTGTTAGTATGTACAAAGCTAGGACTGTAAAGAGAAAGCTTCCTTTCTTCTCCTTGCAAACTGCTTTAGTCCTACTGTTGATCAAAGAGTTAAGAGAACCCAAGGCAGCATAATGTTTTTATTCTATGTTAATAAAACAAAACTACCATACAGCGCAACCGTCTATAGGGCAAACAATGAGCACGGTGCAGTGCATATTAAACGACCAGTAAATACAGTGGAATTGAATAATTGACAATTACACAATAAAGAGACAGTGTCATAGCACTTACTGTACTTTGAATTTAAAATGAGAAACAGAATATTTCTCTGGCAAATTTCAAAGTTAAAGGGAAATTGTACACTAGATTTTTCTTTGAATAAATGTTTTGTAGATGATCCATTTATTTTTGTAACAATGTATAGTTTTGCTTATTTTTGGATAACATTGTGCTGATTTTCAGACTCCTAACCAAGCCCCAAAGTATCAGATGTAGACTGTGGTTTTATAGATTCCTGCTGCTCCTGTTTGAAGGGGCTTTTCATATGCATGCAAGGGGTGTTTGCTCTTACTGATTTTCCAATTCCTCTTTTTCTTCCTTGCTGAAAATGGTCTCCTTTCCATGAGAGCATACTTGCATAGACTTGAGTTATTGTGCACGTGTCTTGAGCATTATATGTATAAAATGTTTACAAACATTCATGCTTCTAAGCTCATCTAGATATGAACTCATGGAAAAGAGCAACATTTCAACAAAGGTAAATTTAATGATAAAATGAAATCGGATCTTCAAATGCATGAAGTTAACTTATTTTATTTCCCTTAACCCTTTCGTGACAGGGTTAAAGTGCCTACATCGGAACAACTGTTCCGATGTAGACAAATTGAAACTACGCGATCGTGCATACGATCGCGAGATTTCAATTATTGGATCGCATCTGGGGGGCGTCCCTACAATCCTAGGAACGCCCTCCAGACCGCGATTAAATCCCTGAAGCACAGAAGGCTTCAGGACAGCCGTTAGTTATGACGTTCCATTCCGTCATAACGGCTTTAAAGCCCAGTCTAATTATGACGGAATGGAACGGCATAACGGCTTTAAAAGGTTAAACCGTCTTGGAATAAAAACAAATGCTACAAGAAACAAACAAAAAACAATACATAGCCCCAATAAAAGATAAAAGATGAAAGAGGAAAACTGTATTTTAATGATTTTAGAAAAAGTCTCTCATAAAAGTAAACCTTAATCAGAATGATGCAAAGTCCACAATGTAATATTGAGAGAAATGTGCCATTTTATATTGCAAGAGCAAATGTTCCAAAAATGTTCTAGATAATAAAATATAAGTAATACACAAATAAAGGTTCTTCATACATACCCCAATACAGGGGTTACTAACTGCTGGCTTGCATGGGCATTAGTTTTTGCAGCCTTCAGGAAAGAGTAGAACAAATATGTGTGGTATAGTTTTGTGGTCCCAGAAAAAAAATGGAACTAATAATATGCACTTTGGAGACTTCTGGTAAGTGGGCAAACAAGGTGGCCACACCTCTAAGGAGCCACCTGGAAGAGAGAACAGCAGACAGATGGTATTTTACAACCTTACCTAAAACTAAATAATAAATTAATTAAAACTATCTATCATGTATTAATAGCTATTAATTGATTGCAGGCTTTAACGGGACAGTCTACTCCAGATTTTTTTGGTTTAAAAACATAGATAATCCCTTTATTGCCCATCCCCCAGTTTTGCATAACCAACACAGTTATATTAATATATTTTTTACCCGTGTTTACCTTGTATCTAAGCCTCTGCAGACTGCCTCCTAATCTTGGTTCTTTTGTCAGACTTGCATTTTAGCCAATCAGTGCTGACTCCTAAGTAACCCCATGGGAGTGATCACAATGTTATCTATATGGCACACATGAACTAGCGCTGTCTAGCTGTGATTTTTTTTTCTTCTCCAAAATGCACTGCGATAAGAGGCAGCCTTTAAGGGCTTAGAAATAAGCATATTAGCCTACCTAGGTTTAGCTTTCAACCAAGAATACCAAGAAAATAAAGCTAATTTAATGATAAAAGTAAATTGGGAGCAATTGTTACTGATTTTATCATTCAAGGATATCATTATACTTCAGGTTTAGACATAATCTGAAATGTATGTTTTTCTACAAATGTATATTATTCAATCTTTTTGCAAAATAACCACATTAGAATTTAAAAGTTGCTTTGTAATGTAAAAAAATTATACGTTTAAATATCAAGTATACAACTTTCCAATTTCATTTCCTCCCCCCCCCCCCCCCGAAAACTAAAAGAAAAAAAAAGAATTTGGAAAGTTGTTTTAAATTTCATGCCCTATCTGAATCATAAACGTTTTTAATTTTGACTAGACTGTCCCTTTTAATACATCAAAAATATTGATCTGTGACTGCCATGTTTAAAGGGACATGAAACCCAAATTTTTTATTTTGTGATTTAGAAAGATCATGTCATTTTAAACAACTTTCTAATTGACTTCCATTATCTCATTTGCTTCATTCTCTTGATATCACTTGCTGAAAAGCATATCTAGATATGCTCAGTAGCTGCTGATTGGTTGCTGCACCTAGAGGCCTTGTGTGATTGGCTCACACATGTGCATTGCTATTTCTTCAACAAAGGATATCTAAAGAACTGAGCAAATTAGATAATAGAAGTAAATTGGAAAGTTGTTTAAAATTGCATGCCCTATCTGAATCATGAAAGTTTAATTTTGACTAGACTGCCCCTTTAAGAACCATCACTATTTCTGTGTTTCTTCATGCTGAATCAGACACAGTTGCAGTGGTGACTGCATGTCTTTGTGCAGCTCTTTAGAACACTCAGAACTCAACCTAATCTCTCTCTACAATACAATAGAATACAATATATATATTGTGATAAGTTGGGTTTGATATAATCAGTGAAAGTCCCTTCCACTGAGTAATAGATAAAGCTATTTCCTATTAATCATCTCTCTAAATATTTTCTTTGTACTCTATACTATGAAAAGAGTGACAATTATTTTATATATTTAACACAATAATAAATCAAACTTTAGATTAATACCAACTCCAATGTAATAATATATGAGGAGAGAGGAGGTTCAAATTACCATCTTAAAAGTGTTACTAGGACCGCAATATAATAGATGATATTGCAAATTAAACTAAAATAATGTCTTTACTAATCTGATCAATGCTGGCATGTAATTAACTCAAGGGGCCCCATTACATATGTGGCGTCGCTCGCAAAAGCCGGCGACGCCGGTTTTTAAGCGATTTGGGTATTACATATACGGCGTAGTATACAAGTTACGCGTGTATATTTACCTGTAGGCCGTATTATTTTCTCCCATAGACTAACATAGAACAGCCGCGCAATTTGGTATCCAATATACAGTGTAAGGACTTACGCGCGCAAAATTCAGAAAATCTACTCCATTCTCATCTCGCCACACATGGCAGGCGCAGCAACCCTTGCACTGATTATTAAAGCAGCGTAACTCCGTGGAAGCCTTAACAAACACATACATATAAGCAGCATCTCAAATAGTTAAAGGGACAGTACACTATAAAATGGTATGAGATTGTTTTTTTTAAGGTTTATTTGTGTATTTGAAATAGCTGATTTTGTTGTTTGAAGCCACAACCTAATCAAATGGATTGAGCTTGTTGGTATAATTAGATCTCATTACTTTATCACATTGTGTACATATACTTGCTTCTTTACTTCATATTTGTACTTAAAAAAATCACCACTACTTGGAGAGAACAATGGGAAATCATAATTGTATTACCTTATCTCTTTAGAACCCACTGGGAGTGTAATTTATTCTACTGTTAACACAGCTTGGCATTGATGCCAAAATATATAAAGGGACAGTCAAGTCCAAAGAAAACCTTCTTGTTTCAAACAGGGCATGTCATTTCAAACAACCTTCCAATTTAATGCTAACACCAATTTTGCTTTGTTCTCTTGGTATTCTTAGTTGAAAGCTAAACCTAGGATGGCTCATATGATTTCTAATACCTTGAAGGCCGCCTCTTTGCAATTGTGTCAAACCAATCACAAACAACACAACCTCTCACCTGCAGCCTTAAACACCTGATAATGCACACCCTATCAGTAACATCAGTATTATATATACCCATGTGTCAATTTATATTGGATGTGAGATACATTGATTTACATCTTAGAAGTGAATATTACTATATGTACCGTTCATAAACAACTATTGTGGATGTGAGTTATAGTACAAGAATATGTCATAAACATTATAATATTACCTGTTGTTATTGCCATTTCCACACAGGTCATATTACTGTATATGTTTTAACAATATTCGTGTAATAAAACACACCTCACGTGGATGTGTATGACAATTACATGGTAAATAACAGAGGACAAGGTTTATGGTGAACTATAATAATATTTATTTATTGGCTTCTTGGATGAGGGAGCCGAGGTGCCTGTAGTGGATTTCCTTGTTCTCATGGTTTTAGAAGATTCTGGTGTTTCTGCTGGTGTGCTGGCCACAGATGATTGGAGGCAGTGTCCTGTTGGTGTGTAAAGTGCTCAACCAACACACCCAAGAGTTGATTTTGTTCTCTCCATCTATTGTCCATTTGCATCTGCATATCAGACAGGATTCGCATCATCTGTGACTGGTTTTCAACACTTGCACTTAACGATGCTGTCATGTCCCTCTGAAGCTCTATGCTACGTTGTTGTATCCTCTCTTGGCTCCTGATGAACCTTTCTTGGCCCTCAACAGTCCTCCTCTGCAGAGCCACACTGCTGACGGCATCCTCTGCCGCCAACCATGCAGTTCTTCTCCTTTTGGCACTGCCTTTGCTTCTGCCCGAAGGGGGCACTATAATTGTCCATGATGGCCTGGGCAACTTTTTCTGCAAATGAGAAGTTGGGACATCTCATCCTCCATGGCCACTTGGCTTCCTCCCTGTGATGTCACTGGCAGTGTGGGTTCCTCCCTATCCTCTCCATCCTCCCCCTTCTGTCCCCATGTGCACCCTCTGTCCCTCTCCTAGATGTGCCTGCTCTCTGGGGCTCTCGGGCATCTCCCCTCCCATCATCCCTTCTGGCTCTCCCTACTCCGCTTACTCCCTGATGGGGGGCCCACTGCTCCTCCTGTGCTCTCCAATACTCCTCTCCCTACCTCACACACTCACACTCACTTTCAGTTCAATCACACACAATCACAACCAAACACTCAGCCTATCAACCTCTAAAAGAAAAAAGTGTGATGTATTTTGTATGTGTATGTATGTATGCAATGTGTGCAATATGTAAGAATATGTGTAAGTGTTCAAGCTTGAGAGGGTGAGAGAAGCGCAAACACAGATCTAAGTGTAGATTTAAATAAATAAAGTTGTATCCTCATGCACAGTCCAATGAAGAAACGATTTCTGTGGCTGTAAACTATTTATTCATTCAAACAAACACTAGCTTATTTATAAGCAAGCTGGCTACAGCAGGTGGAACCTAAGTAATGGGAACATACCTTGCCTAGCCATAGGGCAATGCAATTTCAATACAGGCCAGTGATGTATAAAACCTATAAAACACCCTTGCTATACCGATGCTAGCAACACACTGCCAGCAAACAGAGCTTCACAGGGAATAGTTTAAAATATTCAAAACTCGACACGCGTTTTGTTCCTTGAACATAGGAGCTTTACTATTCCCTGTGAAGCTCTGTTTGCTGGCAGTGTGTTGCTAGCATCGGTATAGCTAAGGGTGTTTTATAGGTTTTATACATCACTGACCTGTATTGAAATTGCATTGCCCTATGGCTAGGCAAGGTGTGTTCCCATTACTTAGGTTCCACCTGCTGTAGCCGGCTTGCTTATAAATACAAAGCTAGTGAATCAATAGTTTACAGCCACAGAAATCGTTTCTTCACTGGACTGTGCATGAGGATACAACTTTATTTATGTGCTTATTTTTATCTACTATCCTGTGAGTAGCCTGTATAAAGCATATGGGGCTCAGTCTTTTAAATCTACACTTAGATCTGTGTTTGCACTTCTCTCACCCTCTCTAGCCTTTTCCCATTGGTTTGAACTGACCCTAAAAAGGAGCAGCATCTACACAACACACGTTTTTCTCTGACTGTTGGAAAACAAGAATACCTTTGGAAAAATCTTGTAAATTTTATTAACCCAAGGAAGATATAATTTCTCTTACAAACATAGAACCATAACCTGCTAACTGCATTTATAAGAGACGGTATCGTACAAATGTTTTAACATACCTATTTTTGCCCTGAAACTTATGCAATATAAGAACTTAAGAGGTCTGACATTATTGGATCATTTATTGTTACGTTTGGTTAATGTGGTTAATTTTTATGCAGTGATTATTTACTTTCCGGTTTTATTATTAGTATCACTATTTTATTTTCTCTTATCATTTTGTAGTATCACCTCCGATATTCTTATTTATTATTATTAATAAATATTGTTAAATTAATTTTTCTGAGTGAGCAGCGCTTCATATATATATATATATATATATATATATATATATATATATATATATATATATATATATATATATATATATATATATATATATATATATATATATATTTATCTAAGTGTTCAAGCTTACTCAACAACAATGCGACCTAACTAACTCTTCTGTTTGCGCCTCTCTCTCTACTCTCACAAATCCTCCACTCCAGTGTAGTGTGTTGTAGCTCAACGAACAATACAAACACACTAAAGAAAATGGCGGCTGCGTATAGATTTATATATGAATTTGAATAGCGTAATTACGTGTCACATTTTTACTTGAATTCCGGGTTCATTTTTATGCGTGTTAACCTCATTTGCTTAAAACTACTCTTTATTTACACTTTCCGTGGACATAATACTGGTGTAAGTTATTTGCAACCACTAAAATGTGTATTTGCGCACATTTTAGAAGATCGCCAGTTAGTCCTACTTACGCCAGTCTAGCAACGGCACAGTATATGTAATACCCCGATGTGCGAGGTAAAATTACGGGTGGTGTGGTTTTCCACGCTTGCGCAGAAACCTGCGCCGTATATGTAATCTCGCCCGAGTACAGTGGTATATTTCTAGTATTATCTAGATTACACCTATTGGTTAAAAAAAGTGTTTAGTGACTCTTTGAAACCTCTGATAAATGTAAGCTCTAAAGAATAATGTCATTATCAACGCCGAAAATGAATAAAATTGTATTCTGAGTTCAGGCCCTCTGGTATTTTTGTATTAAGCTTATGTATTCAGAAATTTCTTTTTTGGCTAAAGCCCTATCCATATCACCACCTCCTCATATTGGGCTTGACCAAATCTATTATGATCCATGTTAGAGTATCTGCTCTTTTGTCATGCACATTTACAAAATGTTGCATGAGCGGGGTGGATAGGGAGCCTATCATAATATTCGATAGGTGTCCCCGTATCCTCGTCTGTACTTCTCTCGTAGTGAGGCCAACGTATTGGACTTGACACTCTGTGCATAACAAAAGATAGATAGCATTGGTGGATCTGCAATTGTAACAGAATCCCAAACGGAAACGTTCTCCCATAACATAACTTTTAAAGCTGTCACTTTGATTAGCATATTTACAGGCTTTACTGCTCATGTAGCTACATCTGAATACTCCTTTACATTCTAGCCAGGAGCTAGTAGCCTTTTTATTATTATTATTATTATTATTATTATTATTATTATTATTATTATTATTATCGGTTATTTGTAGAGTTCCAACAGATTCCTTTGATGTATTAGGCAACTGTATTGATGAAAGCATGTTTCCTAGTGTTTTGGCCTTCCTATATGAAGAGTTTTAGAAATAAACGTAGTGAGATACTTTAGAAATATAATACATATTCGGTCCCCAACATAATTATTCCTAATAAACAGGAGGAAATAAGTTTTTTCCTTTTTATACTAATTAATAGGGTGGGGGGTGCTCAATATCCTGGATAAATATAGAAATATTATGTAGGAAAAAAAAAAAAAATGGATATAACAGAGCACTCAAATGGTACTAGTAATGAATGGTTTTATATGATGAGTTTGCAGGATAGGGTAATATAAAACATAACTTTTAATATTAGTTAAAATTAAAATATATTGTGACAAACATTCACACAATCAGGTGTATATAAAAACATTTAAAATAAATGATAAATGCTGAGATACCCGGTATTAACCATTAACAGTGTGTTAAGTGGGTAGGTCTGGCAAGGAAGCACCATAAAATGCTCACGGATTGCACGGAAACTAGTCTAAAAAGAGGATTGACCTCACACAAAATTAACTGACTGGTGCAATACTGGAGCGGTGCTATCACTTGTCAGAATCCCACACAATTGAATTAGCTCAAATAAAGTTGCACTAACACTCCTATAATTATATTGGGCTGTAGGGAGCCTGTTCACAACTCAACAGCCAAAAACAAATACCAACAAAGTAACTATGTGTCAATATCTAATATCACAGTTACGGTATTTAACACGCTAACAAATTAACACTCAGCATTTAACAGAGCGCCTGATGCGCATTTCGCCACGTCCGTGGCTTTCTCAAAGGCTAACCCGTCCTGCCTCATACTAAGAGCTTAAATATCACTTGGAGCCAATCACGGGTGAGTATTCGTACACACCCCTAAATACTGGCCAATCACCTATAATCTGTCCTATTGGTTAGTCGGACGTCACATGACTTTGCGATGACATGTACCGGTAGGCGTGATCTATCACGCTAATGTCAACAATAGTGAGCGTGAACACTCAGGAGGATTCGATCAGAGGGAAATAAGTCCTGTGTTGTTTATACTTGGTTACATATATTTATGATATCGTCCGGTGAACGATTTGCATTTTACATGTCATAATATCACCACCAATATTTGTGATACTAATTTCTAGATGTATCATCATACTTATCCGAATTTACAGAGATATCAAAACATGTAATCACATATGTGGTTAGGTATATCCAACAATTATTATAAGCGGCGGGTAACCCCATCTTAATTTCAAAATAAATATATATATAGTTAGATATATGGTTACAGGGAAAAAATCATCAGGATATATTTCGTGTCTGCCATGCACAGGTATTGGGGTTTATATTGAGACACCACACATTGCCAATAGGATTATACCATAAGGAGCAAGAAAACACTATCAAATAAATACTCCTAAATACAATATTATTTAAGAACTCCACATTGTGTGATTAAGGAAATATTATTGTAACGTACATGCTTATTTCTCATTCCGACCATAATAGCTTCGTATCTTGGTACTATATAATAACCGCAATATATGCAATGGGTTACAGATCATAAGTAACTCCATGTCTTTATCCATATCAATTATAGTGTAGTGTATATAGCCACAGATATATCTACATTAACCATCTTAGTGCCAAACCCAATTAAAGATCTCATGACACAAGAGACTTCATTCACAATGATTATGTTAATTTGCACATCTTAAACTGTCTCTTTGAAACATTGAGTATCACAAAAGCCATATTAAGTTGAATAAGAATTTCTTTGAATCTTATTTCATGCTACCGGTAATAGGTACAAATGATAAGTTTCTTGATAAACAGATCAAACTCAAATCCAATTACATGCCACCGACCTCTAAGGTACCACAAATTGAGGTCTTTTTGAGAATGGTCATGCATGACTTCCTCGAATTACCTGATATAAAAGTAAGAAATATTACAAAGAAAGAAGAGGAAGCATTAAAAAAAATCAGTTCGTGGGATGATGTGATCATCAAACCATCGGACAAGGGAGGGAATATTGTGATCTGGGAGAAGGATAAATATATTGTTGAAGCAAATAGACAATTGAAAGATCGCAAATGCTATAAACATTTATTTTCAAATCCTACATCTCAATTTCTGACTGACTATCTCAAACTGATCAATGAGGCCAAGGCAGACAATTTAATCAGCCCGAAGGAATGGTCGTTCTTACAGGTTAAGAACCCAAGGATTGCCACCATTTACTTTTTGCCCAAAATTCACAAAAATAAAGATACACCGCCGGGGAGACCTATTGCCTCCAGCATAAATAGTTTATGTGAACAAGGGAGTAAATTTTTGGATTTATACTTGAGAGAGATAGTATGGGCTCTGCCATCCTATACCCGGGACACTATGGATGTTCTAAGCAAAGTGAATGATCTAATACTTGACAAAGATTCCTTTTTGGTCACCTGCGACGTAGAATCGCTCTATACTTCAATTAAACATGAATATGGAATAAGAGCTGTTGAATTCTTCCGAAGCATGCAATCTAATGACAGATCTGAGAGAAATAAGTTTGTGATTAGATTATTGCAATTTGTACTGACACATAACTACTTTGTTTTTAATGACAATTTCTACTTACAAATTCAGGGTACCGCCATGGGGTCATCATGCGCCCCTACATATGCTAATATCTACCTAGGGTGGTGGGAGAGCGAATTTGTCTTTAATGAGAATATGTTAAAATACACTGAACATATTAACATGTGGTGCCGGTACATAGACGATCTCTTCATAATATGGACAGGCAGTGAAGAGATATTTAAAGAATTCATTGCGATTCTGAATCATAATGATATCAACCTGAAACTGACATACTGTATGAATAGAAACAAAGTGGAATTTTTGGATATTACTATCTACAGGGATGAGAACGACTATATTAAAACTGACCTGTTTAGGAAGGAAACGGCAACCAACTCAATACTACAGTACGATAGTTGCCATACGAGAGGAACGAAGAATGCAATCCCCACAGGGGAATTCCTCAGGATAAAGAGAAACTGTACGGACTTTAAAGTGTTTAATGAGGGAGCCAGAGAATTAAAGATACGGCTCAAAAACAGAGGATACAGTCGCAGGATAATACGTAAAGCTTATCAGAGAGCAAAGAGGACACCCAGGGAATCATTATTAATCCCTAAAAAGAAAGTACAAGTTGCTGAAAAAGAAGTCAGATTTGTGACTACATATAATAATAACCATAACAAAATCACTAATATTCTGAATAAACACAGTGGAATCCTCAAATCTGACAAAGATTTATCACCATTTGTGGGTGAAAGAATAAAGACAAGTTGGAGAAGAGCTCCGACGATAGGTAATATATTGGTTAAGAGCCATTTTACAAAGAGAAGAACTAACAAATACATATGTGGAACATATGCATGCGGTACATGCAGTTTTTGTCAATATATCTCAAATGAGAGAGAATATGTGACTCGAACAGGAAGTAAGAAAAGGATGCTAGGCTTTGCCAATTGTAAAACCAAAAATGTGGTATATTGTCTACTATGTAAATGTGGCAAAAGGTACATCGGGATAACCACACGAGAGCTACGTACGCGACTGGGTGAACATATAAGTAGTATAAAGAACTGTCTGAAAGACCAAGAGAAAGGCAAGAATCTCACCCCTGTTGCCAAACATTATCTAAAGAATCATGGCACCAAACCCGAACTTAAAGCATCAGTACTACAAGTAATAAAACCAGGTATTAGAGCAGGAAATGTGGAAAGCATGCTACTCCAAGCTGAGTGCCGCTGGATATTCTGGTTAGACACCCTGGCACCGTTAGGTCTCAATGAACAAGATGGATATAACTCTTTCTTGTGAATTTGATAATAAAAATACTGTTTTGGATACTATTATGACCAATAATAAGGGTCAGTCAGTTGATATTTGTAAAAATTTAACAACATATGTTACAATCAACTGTTATCCGCTTGATAATTTATCTAATATTAGGAATATGAATCATCCTATAGCCATTAACACTCAGATATACACATTAATTTCAACAGAGCAAATAAAGACACATAGCCATAAATTTAACTATGTGTCTACTTTATTAAAAGATGATAAAGCATGAAATAAGATTCAAAGAAATTCTTATTCAACTTAATATGGCTTTTGTGATACTCAATGTTTCAAAGAGACAGTTTAAGATGTGCAAATTAACATAATCATTGTGAATGAAGTCTCTTGTGTCATGAGATCTTTAATTGGGTTTGGCACTAAGATGGTTAATGTAGATATATCTGTGGCTATATACACTACACCATAATTGATATGGATAAAGACATGGAGTTACTTATGATCTGTAACCCATTGCATATATTGCGGTTATTATATAGTACCAAGATACAAAGCTATTATGGTCGGAATGAGAAATAAGCATGTACGTTACAATAATATTTCCTTAATCACACAATGTGGAGTTCTTAAATAATATTGTATTTAGGAGTATTTATTTGATAGTGTTTTCTTGCTCCTTATGGTATAATCCTATTGGCAATGTGTGGTGTCTCAATATAAACCCCAATACCTGTGCATGGCAGACACGAAATATATCCTGATGATTTTTTCCCTGTAACCATATATCTAACTATATATATATTTATTTTGAAATTAAGATGGGGTTACCCGCCGCTTATAATAATTGTTGGATATACCTAACCACATATGTGATTACATGTTTTGATATCTCTGTAAATTCGGATAAGTATGATGATACATCTAGAAATTAGTATCACAAATATTGGTGGTGATATTATGACATGTAAAATGCAAATCGTTCACCGGACGATATCATAAATATATGTAACCAAGTATAAACAACACAGGACTTATTTCCCTCTGATCGAATCCTCCTGAGTGTTCACGCTCACTATTGTTGACATTAGCGTGATAGATCACGCCTACCGGTACATGTCATCGCAAAGTCATGTGACGTCCGACTAACCAATAGGACAGATTATAGGTGATTGGCCAGTATTTAGGGGTGTGTACGAATACTCACCCGCGATTGGCTCCAAGTGATATTTAAGCTCTTAGTATGAGGCAGGACGGGTTAGCCTTTGAGAAAGCCACGGATGTGGCGAAATGCGCATCAGGCGCTCTGTTAAATGCTGAGTGTTAATTTGTTAGCGTGTTAAATACCGTAACTGTGATATTAGATATTGACACATAGTTACTTTGTTGGTATTTGTTTTTGGCTGTTGAGTTGTGAACAGGCTCACTACAGTCCAATATAATTATGGGAGTGTTAGTGCAACTTTATTTGAGCTAATTCAATTGTGTGGGATTCTGACAAGTGATAGCACCGCTCCAGTATTGCACCAGTCAGTTAATTTTGTGTGAGGTCAATCCTCTTTTTAGACTAGTTTCCGTGCAATCCGTGAGCATTTTATGGTGCTTCCTTGCCAGACCTACCCACTTAACACACTGTTAATGGTTAATACCGGGTATCTCAGCATTTATCATTTATTTTAAATGTTTTTATATACACCTGATTGTGTGAATGTTTGTCACAATATATTTTAATTTTAACTAATATTAAAAGTTATGTTTTATATTACCCTATCCTGCAAACTCATCATATAAAACCATTCATTACTAGTACCATTTGAGTGCTCTGTTATATCCATTTTTTTTTTTTTTCTACATAATATTTCTTCCTATATGAAGACCTGCACCCCATTTCGATTATTCTCATTAACTTATCTGCTGTTAGGCAGGAGAGATGTCTACGCACAATATTGCATATATCCTGATATTGATCACTATATTGTGAGATGAAGCTCACCCCTTTCCATTCGGTTACCTTCCTAGTTTTTTTTTAATAAGGCCTCTTCTATCTAGAGTGTCGTCTACCTATGACTTGGTATCCCTTATTAACTGTTTTGAGTAACACCTGTCACTAAGCCGTTTAGAAAGATCAATAGCTTGTTTCTGATAACTGGTCTCTTGAGAATTATTCCTTTTGGTCCTATTAAATTGGCCCTTGTTCACTGCTCTAAAGACACTTTTGGGATGACAACTGTGTGCATGCAACAATGTATTTCCTGTTATTAGTTTCTTGAAAAGTTCTACTTGGACTGGCCCTCCCCTTGTTTCCTTCAGGGTAATGTCTAGATAGTCTACTGAGTCTTCACCGAATTCCCAGGTAAATTCTAATCCCATTTGATTATCGTTCAAATAATGTACAAAAATCGATACTTCTAATTTACTGCCATCCTAATCCAGTAGTAGGTCATCTATATAGCGTTTGAAGTAACACATCTTGCTCCTAAAGGGCATGAAATGATGGTCCCATCTTGCAGGGACTAAGTCAAACATTTTATGTATCTTGGGTAAGAAGTAAAAATTGAATTGTAGGTGATTTTTGAAGTAGGATATAGTATTTTTTGTCATGGGAAATTCCCATCTGTCTAGCCTCTTGCAATAAGGTTATCTATTTTTGTAATTTATCTGTCTGGCCTAATATATTTTTTTAAATTCATTTTGATCCTGTACTATTCTATTGGATACTAATGTGTAGTATTCCCCCCCCCCCAGACCTTTCACCATTAAATATATTAAATATTCATAAACCGTTCTACAATATTGAGATTAACCCCTATGGTTTAACCCCTGCATATTAGTTAAACACATATTAAAAGTCAGCTCCAGAGCAGCAATATACTTGCTGGTACCTAGATTAACACATCAAGTCAGCCAATAACAAGAGGCATATGTGTATAGCCACCAATCAGCAATTAGCTCCATGTAGTGCATTTCTACTACTGTGCCTACCTATGTATGCTTTTCAACAAAGGATATCAAGGGAACAAATTAACAGGAAAAAAAGCATTTTTAAAGATACAAGGTAATCATAGAGGTAAAAAGTATATTAATATAACAGTGTTGATTATTCGAAACTAGGGACTGGGTAATAAAGGGATTATCTATCTTTTTAAACAATAACATTTTTGGTGTTTACTGTCCCTTTAAAGTTCAGTTCACTGCAATAATGTTCAAACATTGCAGTTTAAAGTTATATTTACTGTCCTTTTGTAACAACTTTAATTTTCAGTTGGTGATGAAATAAACTTCACAGATTTGGCTTATGTTCACAAAAGTCTCCAGCACAAGAAATTATACAGCAATACAGAAACTATAATTTGGCAACGGTTAAAAGGGGTACTGAGTTTAAGAACTAAAACACAAAACTGTATATAATTTAAGGAACACGGACAGATGGATTAGCGCAGCAGTACAGTAAAAATCAGAATCCTTGTGTGTCTTTAATCTCTCTCTATTCCCTGTCTGTCTGTCTTCTCTCTCTAGAGATTGGGATATATATTCAAAATCAAATTAAATGTAAGATTATATTGTGATTAATACCATGGGGCTGATTTATCAAGGGCCGACGCCGGAAACAGCAGTTATGAAGCAGCGGTCTTAAAACCGCTGCTTCTTAATTGGTCTGCCTGCTCTGAGGCTGCACACATCAATCTCATACGATCGGGCTGCTTGACACCCCCTGCGTGCGTCCGATTGGCCGCAAATCTGCAGGGGGCGGCATTACACAAGCAGTTTACAAGAACTGTTTGTGCAATGATAAATGCCGACAGTGTATGCTGTCGGCATTCATCGATGTCTGTTGGACATGATACGCTGAGCGGATCATGTCAGACAGACCGATGATAAATTAGCCTATATATATATATATATATATATATATATATATATATATATATATATATATATATATATATATATATATATATATATATATATATATATATATATATATATATATATATATATATATATATATATATATATATATATATATCATGTTTAAGGGACATTAAACACATTGATATTGGGATAATAAATGTTTAGTAAAACAACTTTTAAAACAACATTATTTATTTTTGTGCCCTTTTAAAGAAGTGTGGACTTAAAACTGTCATAATCCAAACAGTCACTGGTTTCACACTCTAGTGACTCTTAACTGTCCCATATTGGATACAGCATAGAAGGAAACTTGGGTTACAACATGGCTGCACCAATTGCTTTATGGACAGTAATGCTTTACACTTATTTGTTCAATATTTACACAACTAATATATTTTAAAAAAAATAACATGTTTTTAGATTATTGTCAGGCTAATCTATGCTTGGAATATATAATTCTGTTTATTATTTATTTAGTCCCTTTTAATAATGATGGTTATAATAAAATATACTTTTATTACTTTAAATCAGCCCTTGACAAATTTTTGTCCCAAGGACAGGCACTGTTTTCTGCCTGTGGAAATGTGCAGACAAAGTGATAGTCCTTTTATCTATTGTTGGTTTCTAGGTCAGTTTGTTTTCCTACACTAAAAAATATTTTGTGAGGCTGCTAGCTGAATGGTATACAGAAAGCTGAGCCTGCAGAAACCCCGACACAGGAAGAAAAAAAAAAGCAGTAGACATATCCTATTATGAGGAAACAAACATACTTAGCACTCGTATGTTGAAATTCGAATTGGTTTAACAAGCAGGAGGAAGCTGTGCTGCTTCCTCTATCTGTGACAATTATTGGATGTATTCCAGGGCTAATACTTTAGTAAAACTTGTAAAGGGACATTAAAGGGACAGTAAAGTCAAAATTAAACTTTCATGATTCAGATAGGGCATGCAATTTTTTTCAATTTTATCTTTTTTATTTATATCCAGCAAAGTGTACAAATAAATGAATTCAATCTCCCTGCACCTCGCAGGGCCAGGTGAGATTTTTATATTTACACGGTACTTAGCCTTAGAACAACAAGTTTCATTTTCTCTTGTTAATAACTTCAGAAAAAGAAAAAAATAAATAATAAGAGTTAAAAAGAAAAGAATATATTGGTACATCTAGCTGGAAACTTTCCTATTTTCAATACGTAGAATGAATCATTAAGTTCTCTTTAAGTTAAACAATAACACACATCTTGCAATCTTATAAGCTAATACTGCATCAAAAATGTTAACATAATATAGGGGAAAAGAAGACCAAAGTCTAAATTGCCATCTTTACATATTAGTTACAAGAGACCTCTTATTTAACTTTATGGTTCAAATAAACGGAAATCTGTAGATCTTTTGCAGATTATATTCCCCAGTGTTATTCTTGAGATAGAGCGAAGCAGATCAAAACAATGGATAGCCACCAACATAAAGAAGTGGCAAAAAAAAAAAAAAAAAAAAAAAAGGAAGTAATAATATTTCTCTCTCTCTCAATCCCCCCCACGCCCTCTTGAAGTCACCAATTATTTAATAAAACTATTTCGGAATTTCTGAATGGAAAGATCAGATGGTCAATTTCTGAAGGTGTAAATATTTTAATAAATTTGGCCCATTTCCTGAAAAAAGTTACTATTTCTTGTTCTGAGTTCAGATCTGTGGCTAGTTGTTCAATTAGAAATTGTTTCTTAAGATAATTCCTTACTTCTGCAATTGAGGGTACAAATCTAGTTTTCCATTTTTTAAAGATTAAGTTTCTGGCTGCCAAGATAGTTACATTTACCATCCTGGCATCAGAAAAATTCCTATTGTTAGATATCAGAAAAATAATTATAGGGAATGTGAGCGAGAAAGATGTAATTTTCATCACTCTGAGTAGCCAGAATTCAATCTTTTTCCAGAATTGATTGAGTTTAGGGCAATTCCAAATCATATGAGCTAAATCTGCTGCTGGTAGATTGCATCTTGGACATTTGTTAAAATTATTATGCCATTTATATCCTTTATCCGGAGTAAAATAAGTCTGATACAGTAGTTTTATATGGGACTCTCTCCAGGTTTCAGCTATGGAAGACTCAAAAAGTAATCTCAGTGATCTGGCCACACATATATTGTCTGCTGTATGTATCTCTAGGATATTTGTCCACTTTGAAGCTATTTTCTCCATGTTTAAATTTCCTTTAATTGAAACAAGATACCTATACCATGGGGCGATAGAGAAGTGCCCTGCTTTGCATAATACTATCCAATTATCCAGCTTACCCCAAGACCATTTCCAGCAGAATTTACTAAGAAGATGAGATGCATAATGTCTGGTTTGTAGATATACAAAAAAGTCTTTATTCTTAAGTTTAAACTCCTGTTTTAAATCTTCGAAGGATTTAATAATTCCTGTCTCTGAAAAGCATTGAGATACCCAATGTAGACCTTGATTAGACCATTGTTGTAATATCACAGACTGTGTTCCGTCCTGAAATTCGGGGTTCCCCAGAAAACTTTGGAACTTAGGAATGTTAGTATCTATTTCAGAGCGAGCTCCTATCTTCCCCCAAGCTAAAATTATTGAATATATAGTTGTAAGATTTTTCACTTGTTTAGGGATACTTTTAGTCGGGAGATGAAGCAGTGCTATAGGCTGTAATGGGTGGATCATATTTGTTTCAAGCTCATAATCTGAAAAATGATTTGACTCCGCGATCCAATCTGCTGCTATGCGTCCTAAGAAAACTAAGTTATACAAATATATGTCAGGCAATGCTAGACCAGCCATTTGCTTGGGTAAATTTAGTCTCTGTAGTGAAATTCTAGGTTTTTTTGAGTACCAGATAAAGTAACGGAGTGCGGTGTTAAATTTTTTAATATCATAACTTTTCAAAATGATAGGGAGATTTTGAAACATATAACAAAGCTTCGGAAGAAGTACCATTTTGAATAGCGCAATGCGACCCGATAAAGATATGGGTAAATTCTGCCAGCTCCTCATATAATTGATAGATTGTGCAAGAGATGATGTAATGTTTAATGAATACCAATCTCGAGGGTCCGCGGATATCAAAATGCCTAGATATCTAAAAGATTTGGAGACCGTCTTAAAAGGGTATTTTTTCAGGGAATTTTCTGTTTTTCTTAGCCATAGAAGCTCTGATTTTGTTTTATTCATTCTATAGCCTGAACAGGAACCATACAAGTCAATTATATCTAAAAGTAATGAAATGTTCTTACGAGTATTTGATATATATAATAATAGATCGTCTGCATATAATGCAACCTTAATTTCTTTTTTGTAGATTCTTATGCCTTCAACTATTTGTCTAATTTTATTAGCTAATGGTTCAATTGCGAGGTTAAATAATAGCGGCGATAGTGGGCAACCTTGCCGTGTACCTTTTCTTAGTCTAATTTTTTCCGATAATATTCCATGTATAACTATAGAAGTGGAAGATTGTGAGCATATATTTTTAACTAGGTTGAGGAAATTATTTTTTAGTCCAAATCGCTCCAGTGTATCTAATAAGTACTCGTGGCTAACCCTATTGAACGCTTTCTCTGCGTCTATTGCGAGTATTGCTGCGTCTGGGGAATCTTCCGGGATCCTATCTTCTGAGTTTTTGAAAAAATCTATAGTCATTAGAAGTTGTCTAATTTTGGCAGCAGAGCTTCGTTTGGTTAGGAACCCCACTTGATCTTTATGGATAATCTCATTTAACCCCTCTTGAAGTCTTTTAGCTATAATAGTAGTTAATATCTTGTAGTCCGTGTTTAATAGTGCGATCGGCCTATATGATTCCCTATTATGTGGATCCTTTCCTGATTTAGGGATGAGTATAGTATGGGATTCCACAAAGTAGGGGGATAATTGAGCATTTTCCTGGTAGTAGAAGTTATAAAGTTTAGTCAGATGGGGGGTTATTAAAGATTCCGAAGTCCTATAGAATTCATTTGGTATTGCATCAGGGCCGGGGGATTTCTCAAGCTTCAGTGCCTGAATAGTTTGAGAGACTTCTAATTCGGTAATCGGAGCGTTCAGCGCGACGTTAAAGTCCTCGCTAGCTCTTATAGTGGGTGTGTTTTCCCAAAATCTAACCTGAGCTCCTTTCTCAATCAGAGAAGGTGAGTAGATAGATTTGTAGTACTCAGAGAAAGATTCTGAGATTTCCTCCGATGTGTTGAGCCGCTTCTTCTCAACCTGTAAGAATTCGATTGTATTGGATTGTTTAGAGTTCTTCACTAGTTTGGAAAGCAGTTTACCGGATTTATTACCATATTTAAGAAGTTTAGATTGATATTTCAACTCTGACTGTATTGAATGGGTGGTCATAAAGGTATCTCTCTCCTGTTTTGCCTTGATATATTTTTTCCAGTTTTCCTCGCTCGGGGATATCAGATATCTATTATATGAATTTGTTACCGCAGCTGTTATCTGCCTTTCCTTTGCTCGAGAGTCGCGCTTAATTTTTGTTGTATAAGCAATAATGTCCCCTCTTAAAACGGCTTTTGCTGCTTCCCAAAGCGTTGAGGGATTGGAAACTGAGCCTTCATTTATTTTAAAAAATTCCATCAATTTGTTATTGAGCCAGTTTATGTATTTTAAGTTTTTACTTAGATATTTTGGGTAAAAGAAGCGAGCTCGATTTGGCTTAGAGTTTTGAATTGGAATATCCAGCATTATAGGGGCGTGATCTGAAATGCAGATTTCTGCAATCGCCGCCTTAGCCCCGGTTTGATAAAGACTATCATTAATTAGAAAAAGGTCAATTCTTGATAAAGATTTGGTAGCTTTTGAGTAACAAGTATAGTTCTTAGTATCCGGGTTCTGAGCCCTCCACACGTCCCTAACTGCCAAGTTTAGAAATATGTTATTGTAAATTTTTGTTTCTAAGTTATCCTTTTTGGTCTTCCTTTGTGAGTCCCCGCACCTGAGTCTATCCATAGGGAACCGGGGAGACATATTAAAATCCCCAGCTAGGATTACATGTCCCTCTGCTACCTGAAGGATTTTGGCCTGGAGAGAGTCCCAGAAACCACTGTCAATTAAATTGGGTGCGTATAAACTACAGATAGTATATGTTGAGTTTAATAATTTAATTTTTAATATTATATATCTACTTTCCGAGTCTATTATTGTTAGCAGTTTATCGTATGTCAGTTCTTTCCCCAAGAGAATAGCTACACCTTTTTTCCTATTTAATGAGGGGGCAAATATAGCTTCTGCGACCCATGCTGATTTTAATTTTAATGATTCCTCAGTGTTTAAATGTGTTTCCTGTAATAGTGCAATAGAGGTATTCAATCTCTGAAGATGTGATAGAATTGTCTTTCGTTTAATGGGTGATGTTATACCCCCTATATTCCATGATGTAATTCTAAGCTTATTTTTCATAGGTTTTTACCTTAAGTCTAGCAAGATATATAACTGTAGCCTGCCACCCAGCTTTTATCATTTTGCCACAGACTGGGGAGAGTTCCCTCCTCTTCCTGGAGGTCTCAATTGAGAAGTCCTGGAATAGGAGAATTTTATTGCCTTCATATAGAATAGGTTGGTTTTTACGATAATATTGTAAGAATAACATTTTATCCTGAAAATTCAGGAATTTAGCTATAATTGGTCTTGAATTAGTTAAGTTAGCGTCACTCTCTGCTCTCCCCAGTCTGTGGACTCTTTCAATTAAGGCAGGTGACTGATTTTCTGGCATTTTTAGCAGTAAGGGTAGGGTGTGAGTCATGACCTTCATAAGGTCTTCTTGTTTATGGGGGTCTGGGAATCCAATGATTCTCAGATTGTTCCTCCTTGACCTGTTCTCTAGATCGTCTATTTTTGCCTGTAATTTAGAGATCTCGCTCTGGTTATTCTCTATTTGAGGTATATATATATTTGTTGTATCTTCTATCTCTGAGATGCGTTCCTCCACTTCCTGAAGTCTTTTAGCAAATTGTCTAATCTCTACCGTTAATGAAGTGATATCTTGCTTGATTTCATTCTTTAAGGTATCAAACTTGGGTGATATAGCCTCTAAGATGCTGTTTACTAGGGCTTGATTATCTTGTGAGGAGGTAGATTTTTGAATTTTTAATGGGATACTTTCTTCAGAGATTTCGAGTGAAGGTTCAGAAAGATTCTTATTTTTGCGTTCCCTATTTTTCGACGTCATGCCTGGATTGTGTTTAGTAGTGACAGAAGGAGATGTGACGTATTTATCCATACAAAAAATTCTCTCGTGCTCGGTGTGTTATTTAAGAAATTAAAGTGGGGTGTGAAATAGTTCGCGATAGGGATGTGGGGGGAGTGGGGGGAGTGGGGAAGGAGAAAAAAAAAAAAAAAAAGTGTACAGGTGAAAGTGCAAGTCGCTGAAAATCAAAAAGTCAAATGTGTAGTGTGAGTCACCAAATTGTGAGTGTGAAAAAAAAAAAAAAAAAAAAAAAGTGTAATCAAGGAATAGGGGTGATATTAAGACCAGAAGATGGCGGCGAATTAAGGGAATTTAATGTTTATACAGTTATTCCAATTTCTCTTCAAACCTAACGTTCCTGTAGCGTTAATGATTAAATTACCTTTATTTTTTTTTTATTCATTATATCATCTAGATTTAGTTAGAAAAAATGTCTGTTTAGTTTATACACACCCAGTATAAGTTATGGAAAGCTTTACCAGTGTTGTTTATATTAAGTAAGTAAGTTAGTACCTAGCCCTTTACTTTAACTCTTTTGGGCTTTTTTTTTCCCTTTTTTTTTTTTTCCCCCTTCTTTCCTCCTCCCTCTCCTTCTCTCTCCTCCCTTCCTTCCCCTGAGGTTATAACTCTATTGATCTGAAATTCTAACGCACCATAATATGCATTTTTCACTTTAAGCGTATTCTCTTCCTTCCTGTCTTTATTCTCAGGATATAAGTGAGAAAAAAAAAAAAATAAAAAAAAAAGAAGGAACAAAAAACAAAAAAAAAGGGAGATAACTAGTTAGAAGTTGCTTCCAAGGATAGTTTACCCTTGCTAGGTTATAAATTTTATCCTTCAATTCCTTTAAGGTTCGTCGGTATATTTAGTTTTTACTTTGCTGATTCTAATAGACTCAATATTGCGTTGACTTTTTATTTTACTTCTCATCCCTCAATGGTGAAAAATATTTTTATGTTAGAAAAGATATTTTTCCCACTCCACTCCTTCCTTCCCCCTCCCTCCTCTCCTCTCTAAGCAAGAGATATTACAAAGCCTCCCAAAAAACAGTGAATTACCATATTATTATTGTCATAACCCCAAAACTGAACCTTTCCAAAACAGCAGAGTTATACCATATCAGGGTTTAAAATAAAGCGTCCTTAAATTTTCCCCCTTTTTGTCTAGAGTACAATGATTAACAGTTCAGTGTTTAATGAGATACACTTATATAGGTTGAAGGGGTTCAGAGTTCTGGTTTTATAGTAGTCTCTGGGAAATAAAGTAGGTTTCCCTTGCCTAATGTTGGAGCTTCTTATATTCCCAGGGATTTTCACTAAAGGATTCAACTACCACTGGGTGTGAGATAACAGCTGTAACTTGTAATTTTTACTCCTCAGTGGTGTGACTTTAATAAACCTCGGTAATCAGCCGTTTCCAATGTCTAATCTCCATTTTTGAGAATGATTACTCCAGACCTGGCCAAGTGTTCAGAACAGCCTTATACAGTCTTTTCAATTAGGGAAATCAAATTTACCCCACACTCACCCCTGCTACGTCGAAGGACTTTTCTCTATCCTTGGCGACCTGGAGCCGGTGCCATATTTCTCTTTGCTGTGGGGGTTTATAGCTCCGATCTGAACCCAACGGTCCGCGGTGTTCCTTTTCCTTTCTTTTGCCCAGGCTCCTTACATGTCCCGCTGAGATCCAGTTCTCGCACTGTCTTTGCGAGCACCTCTGAGCTAGATTATTGCCCCTTGCAGCTGACTCGTATGACGATCCTTAGCTGTAGGGGAAGGTCCGTCACAGCTTTACCAAATCAGCGACAAGTCCTGCCGGCTCCCCACGCGCAACATCGGTGGGTGAGGAGGGCAGTTTAGATTCCAGGCCACCGGAACCCGAGCCTCAGGTAGGCTGACCCCCCGGGGAGGTACAGGTGTTGTACGATGGGCTATAGATTTCTTCCTTCAGGCAACAAAGGAGCTCCTGTAGCGACAGTGATAAGTACTTCAGGCTGGCAAGCGGATTTCAGGCTGTTAATAGCTCCCCACTCGCAACATCGGTGGTTGGGGAGAGGAGGGATACGCTACACCTCTCAGCTGTAACGCCGGTTCTCTTGCACGCTTTGCTCTCATCCAGCGTTTATGGTCTTTAGGGTGAGTGCGGGTCATATATCGTTTCGCAGGTATCTTGATGCAGTAATAAAAAAGACAAAGCTTGGCTGTCCACCCCTCTCTCCTTTACAGGGCAGGAGAAAGGCGGGGGGTAAAAGGATGTATTTTACCCTAAGGGAGCTTGGTCTTACCGCCAGCCGAGACCAGCTCCAGGTAACAAAGTTCTTAATCAGCGTAGCTGAAAACACACGCTGTTGAGGGAAACACCAGCGTAAGAAATTTAACTGGCTGCAGTGTTGAGAGGACAGGTGAGACAAGTCCTTCTCTCTTTCACATCAAAGTGAGCTCCTGGCGCGAACAACCGCCTCTGAAGCACCTGCAGGGGAACGAAGCCTGCTCATGCACTGACTCCTCCTCTTCCCTCCAGAGCATGCCAGGGCATGCAATTTTAAACAACTTTCCAATTTACTTCTGTTTTCAAATTTGCTTTCTTGTCATGGTATCTGTTATTAAAGAGTAAACCTAGGTAGGCTCATAAGAGCTCAGGAGTGTGCATGTTATACAATGTTGCAAAACACTGCTGCCATAGAGTACTAAAGACACGTGCACACTCCTGAGCTCTTATGAGCCTACCTAGTTTTACTTTTCAATAAAAAATGCCATGACAACAAAGCAAATTTGATAACAGAAGTAAATTGGAAAATTGTTTAAAATTGATTGCTCTATCTGAATCATGAAAGTTTAATTTTGACTTTACTGTCCCTTTTAAGGTGCACAAAGAAATGTATAGTAGAGCATTTTATTATTTTAATATTGCTGTCAAATAGCTATGGGGTCATTCACAATCCTTTAGAAAACATATCAAATGGGGATAGTAAACTTAAAGGGACAGTCAACAACAGAATTTTTGTTGTTTAAAAAGAAAGATAATCCCTTTATTACCCATTCCCCAGTTTTACATATCCAACACAGTTATAATAATACACGTTTTACCTCTGTAATTATCTTGTATCTAAGCCTCTGCTGACTGCCCCCTTATTTCAGTTCTTTTGACAGACATGCAGTTTAGCCAATCAGTGCTCAGTCCTAGGTCACTTTACGTGCATGAGCTCAATGTTATCTATATAAAACATGTGAACTAATGCCCTCTAGTGGTCAAAATGTATTCAGATTAGAGGCAGTCTTCAAGGTCTAAGAAATTAGCATATGAACCGCCTAGGTTTAGCTTTCAACTAAGAATACCAAGAGAACAAAGCAAAATTGGTGATAAAAGTAAATTGGGAAGTTGTTTAAAATTGCATGCCCTATTTAAATCATGAAAGGTTTTTTTGGACTTGACTGTCCCTTTAAATTTCTTCTTTCATGATTCAGATAGAGCATGCAATTTTCTAGTTTACTCCTATTAATTTTTCTAAGTTCTCTTGGTATCTTTATTTGAAAAAGCAGAAATGTAAGCTTAGGACCCAAACAGAGTGTTAATATATTCAGACATTTTATTCTACAGAAAAGTCTTGTAATTAGTTTTAATTATTGTTTTATAAACTTAATCTGTAAGGCAGTGTCATTCTCAACCATATGAGGCCTAGTTTCCATTGAGTTGGTACGTTTTGCAGATTGGTGATGATAAATACATTTAGAAGAAGTTTAGTTTCCAAACTTTACCACATCACTGGAAACTAGGCCTGAGTGTGTAAATATTGCTTTACTTAGAATTGTCTAAAAGAGGGTATTTCAAAATATTAATTTTTTGAACTGATGTTTTGTGCTGAATAAACATTTTTTTTTCTTTTCACTTGACTAATACATCTGTGTGAGCTTTTCTCATCAGCCAATGTGCTCATATACTGTAGTATCAGTTGTGCACAAACATGTATTTGCTTCTATTTTATTACATGTATATTTTAATTTGCTTTTTACTCAAATTATGTTTAACATGTTTACATAATGCTCTTTCATATGCATGACAAAATTTGCTTTCCATTTGGACCACACAGATTGTTTTATGGTAAATTAAATGGGTAATTTTCTCAGAATTTGAGTATTGATATTGAATTGTTTTTTTTTTTTTAGGAATACAGCATTACTCCTACATTTATCATATTCTAGTTGTTCGCTTGTTGTATTTCCTTACAGTTCAAGGTTTGTTGCAAATAGAAAAAGTAACCACAGAGCAGAACTTAAAGGGACACTGAATCCAATTTTTTTCTTTTGTGATTCAGATAGAGTATGCAACTTTAACCAACTTTCTAATTTACTCCTCAATTTTTCTTCGTTCTCTTGCTATCTTTATTTGAAAAAGAAGGCATCTAAGCTAAGGAGCAAGAGAAGTTTTGGTTCAGTACATGGACAGCACTTGTTTATTGGTGGGTGAATTTGTCCACCAATCGGTAAGAACAACCCAGGTTGTTCACAAAAATGGGCCGGCTTCTAAACTTACATTATTGCTTTTCAAATAAAGATACCAAGAGAATGAAGAAACATTGATAATAGTAAATTGATTTAGAGTAAATTAGAAAGTTGCTTAAAATTGCATTATCTGAATCACAAAAGGAAAAAAATTGAAAATGATTTTCCTTGCAGCTACAGATTCCTCTGGCCCCCTATCTAGGTCAAAGAAATAACAACAGTAGCAGTGATATAATTTTGTGATTTGCCAAAAAGTTCACATTTTAAATACAAATGTGGAGTATGTATGTGTGTGTGTGTGTATATGTATCTATATGTGTGTGTGTGTGTATGTATGTGTGTGTATATATACACATATACACACACACACTTTTTTCAGTCCCTTATTGGAACTAATGTGGAGAACTGTACATTTTTTATATTTTTCAGTGCTGGTACTTTTTAAAGGGACAGGACATTTTCTTTCATGATTCTTATAGAACATACAATTTTAATAAACTTTCCAATGTACTTATATTATCCAATTTGCTTCATTTTCTTATTTTCCTTAGCTGAAGAAATATTGGCATCTAACTAAACACATCTAGTTAGCCAATCACAAGAGACAAATGTGTGCAGGCACCAATCGGCAGCTAGCTCTCAGTAGTGTAGGATATGTGAGTATTCTTTTTCAACAAGAGGACAAAGCACATTTGAAAACCGAACAAAACAAAAAAATTCTCCCTTTTAATTTGTTCACAATGATCCATTTTATAACCCTAATTCTGAGAAAGTTGGGACAGTATGGGAAATGCAAAACAAAGAGTCATTTTAAAATTCAATTTACCCTGTACTATATTGAAAACACATTTATATAGTACAGGCCTGTGGTATCCCCGCCTATACTGAAAGTCTCTATACTTATTATAGGCTATTTATAGGCAATGTAAAAACAGCCAGCAGAAGAAATTACACTCCCTTTGGAGTGTAGGAGAAAGAACTAATAAAATGATAATTATCCATCGTTCTCTCTGTATTGAGCTTTGGTTTACAAACAGAATCAACAGATATAACATAAGGAAGCAAGTATGTGTACAAAAAGTGATAACTTAACGAGATATCATTCTACTTGCAAGCTCAACCCATTATAATAGGCGCTGGTTTTAAAGCACAAAACAAGCTAATTCATATACACAAACCTGAAGATGCATTTTCTCATACACTGTATACTCTGCAACTGGTATAACAAGTCACTGGAAATACATTAAAGGAAAAATAATTTTACAGTATACTGTCACTTTAAATTTTTGACTTCATATAAATAAACAATTTATATTATGGTTTCAACTTGTTCAGTGTTCTTTTAAGAACAAAACATCATCAGTTAGTTCAATTGGCACATTTAAATCCCTTTTGAAGTTTAAACAAAGCTTGAAATCATATACAAATTATAATTTAATTTACACTCTCAACGGCCCTAACGACGGCACAGAAATGAAGGCTAGATTTAGTAATTATGTATGCGTTTCCGTCCTCCAAATGTACGTCTACTGAAATGTTACATGCACGCTCTAAAGTAAATGGCATGTACTACATTTTTCTGTCTACTCCTTAGACAATAAATATACAGTGCTCTTTAGTTTAGGGCCTTCTGTGATGGTTCTATTACAAAATGACTTAAATTAAATATGCTAGTCAGTCTAAGGGAATATATGAAACTAATAAATATGCTTGTCAGTTTACGGTTGCTGCGATATTTACCTCAGGTGCCGCAGCTCCATGCGCTCCTCCAATTCTAAAAACCTATTCATTCTACGCTATGCCAAATCTATAGCTCCCTAAATTTAATATAATTAATTTCATATCTTTTTTCTTTAAATTAAGCAGCTTTTTTTTTAATGTACATAAGTCTAAATGTTTCTATAGTGCATATATGAATTTATATTGTATATATTTGCATATATATTATAAAATGTAATATATGTATGTATATATGTAAATTATAAAGTTAATATGAATAGATTGTAAGTTCCCACGGGAATAGGGCCCTCAATTACTCCTGTATGTGTTTGTACATTTTGTCCTGTCTCTTACAAGTTTTATATTATTGTTTTATTTAAATGAATTGTATCCATGGACAGCGCTGCGGAATATGTTGGCGCTTCATAAATAAAGTATAAAAAAAATAAAAATGAATTTATATTTTCATAGAATCTTGAAATGTATCTATGGAGAACTGTTACAGATGTTTGTCCAGCTACAATATTTCAAAGTACAAGTTTTATCGGTTACAGTTAAAAATAAATAAATACATTTTGGTTTGCATTGTATTGAAAATATTAAACAGGATGGAATATCAAATGTTTGTTTTAAGATATTTCATCATTAAATTATATTGAATTTGTCTCTCAAATTCTTTGGAACAAACAGCAATATATATATATATATATATATATATATATATATATATATATATATATATATATATATATATATATATATATATATATATATATATATATATATATATATATATATATATATATATATATATATATATATACACATACATACAGTGGATATAAAAAGTCTACACACCCCTGTTAAAATGGCAGGTTTCTGTGATTTGTAAAAAAACTCAGTTGAAAAACAAACTGAAATCTTTTAGGTGAAGGGAAGTAAAAATAATAATAAAATAATAAAAAATAATATGGTTGCAGCATACTTACTACTTTAGTGTGTAAACTAATACTTTGGAGCACCTTTTGATTTTATTACAGCACTCAGTCTTTTGGGGTATGAGTCTATCAGCATGGCACATCTTGACTTGGCAAGATTTGCCCACTCTTCTTTGCAAAAACACTCAAAATCTGTCAGATTGCAAGGGCATCTCCTGTGCACAGCCCTCTTCAGATCACCCCACAGATTTTCGATTGGATTCAGGTCTGGGCTCTGGCTGGGCCATTCCAAAACTTTAACTTCTGGTGAAGCCATTCCTTTGTTGATTTGGATGTATGCTTTGGGTCGTTATGCTGAAAGATGAAGTTCCTTTTCATGTTCAGCTTTCTAGCAGAAGCCTGAAGTTTTTGTGCCAATATTGACTGGTATTTGGAACTGTTCATAATTCTCTCTACCTTGAATAAGGCCCCAGTTCCAGCTGAAGAAAAACAGACCCAAAGCATGATGCTACCACCACCATGCTTCACTGTGGGTATGGTGTTCTTTTGGTGATATGCAGTGTTGTTTTTGCGCCAAACATATCTTTTGGAATTATTGCCAAAAAGTTCAACCTTGGTTTCATTAGACCATAACACATTTTCTCACATGCTTTTGGGAGACTTCAGATGTGTTTTTGCTAAATTTAGCTGGGCTTGGATGTTTTTCTTCGTAAGAAAAGGCTTCCTTCCGTCTTGCCGTCTACCCCAAATCCCAAACATATGAAGAATACAGGAGATTGTTGTCACATGTACTACACAGCCAGTACTTGACAGATATTTCTGCACTGCAGCTCCTTTAAATGTTGCTGTAGGCCTCTTGGTAGCCTCCCAGACCAGTTTTCTTCTCGTCTTTTCATCAATTTTGGAGGGACATCCAGTTCTTGGTAATGTCATTGTTGTGCCATATTTTCTCCACTTGATGACTGTCTTAACTGTGTTCCATGGTATATCTAATGCCTTGGAAATTATTTTGTACCCTTCTCCTGACTGATACCTATTAACAATGAGATCCCTCTGATGCTTTGGAAGCTCTCTGCAGACCATGGCTTTTGTGTAGGACGCGACTAAGAAAATGTCAGGAAAGACCTACTAGAACAGCTGGACCTTATTCAGGGTTAATCAGAGGCACTTTTAATTATGGCAGGTGTGTGATGACTCTTATTTAACATGGTTTTGAATGTGATTGCTTAATTCTGAACACAGCTACATCCCCAGTTATTTATTATTACATTACATTATTTTAGTTTTTTTTGTTTACTTCCCTCCACCTTAAAGATTTCAGTTTGTTTTTCAATTGAGTTGTGTAGTTTATAGGTCACATTAAAGGTGGAAAAAGTTCTGAAATTATTTATCTTTGTCTCATTTTTTTACATCACAGAAACCTGACATTTTAACAGGGGTGTGCAGACTTTTTATATCATATATATATATATATATATATATATATATATATTGTGTCTCCTTAAGGGGACAGTCTAGTCCAAAAACTTTAATGATTCAGATGGAGAATGTAATTTTAAACAATTTTCCAATTTACTTTTATCACAATATTTTTTTTTTTGCATTTCTTAGTTGAAAGCTAAAGCTAGGCGATTCATATGCTATTTTCTAAGCCCTTGAAGGCTGCCTCTTCTCTTAGGGCATTTTGACAGTTTTTCACCACTAGAGGGTGTTAGTTCATGTGTGTCATATAGATAACACTGTGCCCACGCATGTGGAGTTCCAGGGAGCCAGCTCTGATTGGCTAAAATGGATGTCTGTCAAAAGAACTGAAATAAGGGGCCAGTTTGCAGAGGCTTAGATACAAGGTAATCACATAGGTAAAAAGTGTATTTATATAACTGTGTTGTTTATGCAAAACTAGGGAATGGGTAATAAAGGGATTATCTATCTTTTTAAACAATAAAAAAAAAAAATTCTAGTGTAGTAGACTCTCCCTTTTAAAGGGACAGTCAAGTCCAAAATAAACTTTCATGATTAAGATAGGGCATGTAGTTTTAAACAACTTTCTAATTTACTTTTATCACCAATTTTGCTTTGTTCGCTTGGTATTCTTAGTTGAAAGCTAAATCTAGGTAAGCACATATGCTAATTTATTAGCCCGTGAAGGCCGCCTCAATCTTCATGAATATTTAAACCATATTTCTCCAACATAGGTGTGTCCGGTCCACGGCGTCATCCTTACTTGTGGGATATTCTCTTCCCCAACAGGAAATGGCAAAGAGCCCAGCAAAGCTGGTCACATGATCCCTCCTAGGCTCCGCCTACCCCAGTCATTCTCTTTGCCGTTGTACAGGCAACATCTCCACGGAGATGGCTTAGAGTTTTTTAGTGTTTAACTGTAGTTTTTTATTATTCAATCAAGAGTTTGTTATTTTGAAATAGTGCTGGTATGTACTATTTACTCAGAAACAGAAAAGAGATGAAGATTTCTGTTTGTATGAGGAAAATGATTTTAGCAACCGTAACTAAAATCCATGGCTGTTCCACACAGGACTGTTGAGAGCAATTAACTTCAGTTGGGGGAACAGTGTGCAGTCTCTTGCTGCTTGAGGTATGACACATTCTAACAAGACGATGTAATGCTGGAAGCTGTCATTTTCCCTATGGGATCCGGTAAGCCATGTTTATTACGATCGTAAATAAGGGCTTCACAAGGGCTTATTTAGACTGTAGACATTTCTGGGCTAAATCGATTCATTATTAACACATATTTAGCCTTGAGGAATCATTTTATCTGGGTATTTTGATATAATAATATCGGCAGGCACTGTATTAGACACCTTATTTCTTAGGGGCTTTCCCAAAGCATAAGCAGAGTCTCATTTTCGCGCCGGTGTGGCGCACTTGTTTTTGAGAGGCATGGCATGCAGTCGCATGTGAGAGGAGCTCTGATACTTAGAAAAGACTTTCTGAAGGCGTCATTGGTATCGTATTCCCCTTTGGGTTTGGTTGGGTCTCAGCAAAGCAGATACCAGGGACTGTAAAGGGGTTAAAGCTTAAAACGGCTCCGGTTCCGTTATTTTAAGGGTTAAAGCTTCCAAATTTGGTGTGCAATATTTTTAAGGCTTTAAGACACTGTGGTGAAAATTTGGTGAATTTTGAACAATTCCTTCATGTTTTTTCGCAATTGCAGTATTAAAGTGTGTTCAGTTTAAAAAAAATTGTTTCCTATGGTCGACCCCAGAAAGGACTTATGGCAGTCAGTCCCCAAGGTCGAGGGAGCGGTTTCTACTTTAAACAAACGCACCACTATACCCATAGAGGATAGTTGTGCTTTCAAAGATCCTATGGATAAAAAATTAGAAGGTTTGCTTAAAAAGATGTTTGTTCAGCAGGGTTACCTTCTACAACCCATTTCATGCATTGTCCCTGTCACTACAGCCGCATATTTCTGGTTTGATGAACTGATAAAGGTGCTCGATAGTGATTCTCCTCCTTATGAGGAGATTATGGACAGAATCAATGCTCTCAAATTGGCTAATTCTTTCACTCTAGACGCCACTTTGCAATTGGCTAGGTTAGCGGCTAAGAATTCTGGGTTTGCTATTGTGGCGCGCAGAGCGCTTTGGTTGAAATCTTGGTCGGCTGATGCGTCTTCCAAGAACAAGCTACTAAACATTCCTTTCAAGGGGAAAACGCTGTTTGGCCCTGACTTGAAAGAGATTATCTCTGATATCACTGGGGGTAAGGGCCACGCCCTTCCTCAGGATCGGCCTTTCAAGGCAAAAAATAGACCTAATTTTCGTCCCTTTCGTAAAAACGGACCAGCCCAAAGTGCTACGTCCTCTAAGCAAGAGGGTAATACTTCTCAAGCCAAGCCAGCTTGGAGACCAATGCAAGGCTGGAACAAGGGAAAGCAGGCCAAGAAACCTGCCACTGCTACCAAGACAGCATGAAATATTGGCCCCCGATCCGGGACCGGATCTGGTGGGGGGCAGACTCTCTCTCTTCGCTCAGGCTTGGGCAAGAGATGTTCTGGATCCTTGGGCGCTAGAAATAGTCTCCCAGGGTTATCTTCTGGAATTCAAGGGACTTCCCCCAAGGGGAAGGTTCCACAGGTCTCAGTTGTCTTCAGACCACATAAAAAGACAGGCGTTCTTACATTGTGTAGAAGACCTGTTAAAAATGGGAGTGATTCATCCTGTTCCATTAAGAGAACAAGGGATGGGGTTCTACTCCAATCTGTTCATAGTTCCCAAAAAAGAGGGAACGTTCAGACCAATCTTAGATCTCAAGATCTTAAACAAATTTCTCAAGGTCCCATCGTTCAAGATGGAAACCATTCGAACTATCCTTCCTTCCATCCAGGAAGGTCAATTCATGACCACGGTGGATTTAAAGGATGCGTATCTACATATTCCTATCCACAAGGAACATCATCGGTTCCTAAGGTTTGCATTCCTGGACAAACATTACCAGTTTGTGGCGCTTCCTTTCGGATTAGCCACTGCTCCAAGGATTTTCACAAAGGTACTAGGGTCCCTTCTAGCGGTGCTAAGACCAAGGGGCATTGCAGTAGTACCTTACCTGGACGACATTCTGATTCAAGCGTCGTCCCTCCCTCGAGCAAAGGCTCACACGGACATCGTCCTGGCCTTTCTCAGATCTCACGGCTGGAAAGTGAACGTGGAAAAGAGTTCACTATCCCCGTCAACAAGGGTTCCCTTCTTGGGAACAATTATAGACTCCTCAGAAATGAGGATTTTTCTAACAGAGGCCAGAAAAACAAAACTTCTGGACTCTTGTCGGATACTTCATTCCGTTCCTCTTCCTTCCGTAGCTCAGTGCATGGAAGTGATCGGGTTGATGGTAGCGGCAATGGACATAGTTCCTTTTGCGCGCATTCATCTAAGACCATTACAACTGTGCATGCTCAGTCAGTGGAATGGGGACTATACAGACTTGTCTCCAAAGATACAAGTAAATCAGAGGACCAGAGACTCACTCCGTTGGTGGCTGTCCCTGGACAACCTGTCACAAGGGATGACATTCCGCAGACCAGAGTGGGTCATTGTCACGACCGACGCCAGTCTGATGGGCTGGGGCGCGGTCTGGGGATCCCTGAAAGCTCAGGGTCTTTGGTCTCGGGAAGAATCTCTTCTACCGATAAATATTCTGGAACTGAGAGCGATATTCAATGCTCTCAAGGCTTGGCCTCAGCTAGCGAGGACCAAGTTCATACGGTTTCAATCAGACAACATGACGACTGTTGCGTACATCAACCATCAGGGGGGAACAAGGAGTTCCCTAGCGATGGAAGAAGTGACCAAGATTATTCTATGGGCGGAGTCTCACTCCTGCCACCTGTCTGCTATCCACATCCCGGGAGTGGAAAATTGGGAAGCGGATTTTCTGAGTCGTCAGACATTGCATCCGGGGGAGTGGGAACTCCATCCGGAAATCTTTGCCCAAGTCACTCAGCTGTGGGGCATTCCAGACATGGATCTAATGGCCTCTCGTCAGAACTTCAAAGTTCCCTCCTACGGGTCCAGATCCAGGGATCCCAAGGCGGCTCTAGTGGATGCACTAGTAGCACCTTGGACCTTCGAACTAGCTTATGTGTTCCCGCCGTTTCCTCTCATCCCCAGGCTGGTAGCCAGGATCAATCAGGAGAGGGCGTCGGTGATCTTGATAGCTCCTGCGTGGCCACGCAGGACTTGGTATGCAGATCTGGTGAATATGTCATCGGCTCCACCTTGGAAGCTACCTTTGAGACGAGACCTTCTTGTTCAGGGTCCGTTCGAACATCCGAATCTGGTTTCACTCCAGCTGACTGCTTGGAGATTGAACGCTTGATTTTATCGAAGCGAGGTTTCTCAGATTCTGTTATCGATACTCTTGTTCAGGCCAGAAAGCCTGTAACTAGAAAGATTTACCACAAAATTTGGAAAAAATATATCTGTTGGTGTGAATCTAAAGGATTCCCTTGGGACAAGGTTAAGATTCCTAGGATTCTATCCTTCCTTCAAGAAGGATTGGAAAAAGGATTATCGGCAAGTTCCCTGAAAGGACAGATTTCTGCCTTGTCGGTGTTACTTCACAAAAAGCTGGCAGCTGTGCCAGATGTTCAAGCCTTTGTTCAGGCTCTGGTTAGAATCAAGCCTGTTTACAAACCTTTGACTCCTCCTTGGAGTCTCAATTTAGTTCTTTCAGTTCTTCAGGGGGTTCCGTTTGAACCCTTACATTCCGTTGATATTAAGTTATTATCTTGGAAAGTTTTGTTTTTAGTTGCAATTTCTTCTGCTAGAAGAGTTTCAGAATTATCTGCTCTGCAGTGTTCTCCTCCTTATCTGGTGTTCCATGCAGATAAGGTGGTTTTACGTACTAAACCTGGTTTTCTTCCAAAAGTTGTTTCTAGCAAAAACATTAACCAGGAGATTATCGTACCTTCTCTGTGTCCGAAACCAGTTTCAAAGAAGGAACGTTTGTTGCACAATTTGGATGTTGTTCGCGCTCTAAAATTCTATTTAGATGCTACAAAGGATTTTAGACAAACATCTTCCTTGTTTGTTGTTTATTCAGGTAAAAGGAGAGGTCAAAAAGCAACTTCTACCTCTCTCTCTTTTTGGATTAAAAGCATCATCAGATTGGCTTACGAGACTGCCGGACGGCAGCCTCCCGAAAGAATCACAGCTCATTCCACTAGGGCTGTGGCTTCCACATGGGCCTTCAAGAACGAGGCTTCTGTTGATCAGATATGTAGGGCAGCGACTTGGTCTTCACTGCACACTTTTACCAAATTTTACAAGTTTGATACTTTTGCTTCTTCTGAGGCTATTTTTGGGAGAAAGGTTTTGCAAGCCGTGGTGCCTTCCATTTAGGTGACCTGATTTGCTCCCTCCCTTCATCCGTGTCCTAAAGCTTTGGTATTGGTTCCCACAAGTAAGGATGACGCCGTGGACCGGACACACCTATGTTGGAGAAAACAGAATTTATGTTTACCTGATAAATTTCTTTCTCCAACGGTGTGTCCGGTCCACGGCCCGCCCTGGTTTTTTAATCAGGTCTGATAATTTATTTTCTTTAACTACAGTCACCACGGTACCATATGGTTTCTCCTATGCAAATATTCCTCCTTAACGTCGGTCGAATGACTGGGGTAGGCGGAGCCTAGGAGGGATCATGTGACCAGCTTTGCTGGGCTCTTTGCCATTTCCTGTTGGGGAAGAGAATATCCCACAAGTAAGGATGACGCCGTGGACCGGACACACCGTTGGAGAAAGAAATTTATCAGGTAAACATAAATTCTGTTTTTTATACAAAATGACATTGTTTGCTGAATTGATCTATTTTGTCTGTCTTATATTTCAAATCATAGTTGGATAAAGCTTTTTGACTGTACCATTTTACATCTGTGCCATGAGAACTTTGTTACGTCCTTAGATTTGTCACAGATCTGTGGCATGCGCATGGAATCACTTGACAGTAGAAGAGGTGACAGCCGTTAACGGTTTTAGTTTCACTATAAAACCAATGAACACAATCCTAGGCTCCGTTGAACTCAAATAAACAGACCACATCAATGAGCTGATGCAAAAGATCACTATGTATCCATAACTGGCTAGATTGGAATCATTTCGCTTTTTGGACAGTTAAAAAAAAAAAAAAACGTATTACTCAAATGTTTTTTGGTATGTTTAGGAAAGAGCAGCAGTTAAAGGACCAGTCAACACATTAGATTTGCATAATCAACAAATGAAAGATAACAAGACAATGCAATAGCACTTAGTCTGAACTTCAAATGAGTAGTAGATTTTTTTTATAACAAATTTCAAAGTTATGTATATTTCCACTCCCCTTGTACCATGTGATAGCAATCAGCCAATCACAAATGTTTTTCAATTGAGTTGTGTAGTTTATAGGTCACATTAAAGGTGGAAAAAGTTCTGAAATTATTTATCTTTGTCTCATTTTTTTACATCACAGAAACCTGACATTTTAACAGGGGTGTGCAGACTTTTTATATCATATATATATATATATATATATATATATATATATATATATATATATATATATATATATATATATATATATATATATATATTTATTGTGTCTCCTTAAGGGGACAGTCTAGTCCAAAAACTTTAATGATTCAGATGGAGAATGTAATTTTAAACAATTTTCCAATTTACTTTTATCACAATATTTTTTTTTTTTGCATTTCTTAGTTGAAAGCTAAAGCTAGGCGATTCATATGCTATTTTCTAAGCCCTTGAAGGCTGCCTCTTCTCTTAGGGCATTTTGACAGTTTTTCACCACTAGAGGGTGTTAGTTCATGTGTGTCATATAGATAACACTGTGCCCACGCATGTGGAGTTCCAGGGAGCCAGCTCTGATTGGCTAAAATGGATGTCTGTCAAAAGAACTGAAATAAGGGGCCAGTTTGCAGAGGCTTAGATACAAGGTAATCACATAGGTAAAAAGTGTATTTATATAACTGTGTTGTTTATGCAAAACTAGGGAATGGGTAATAAAGGGATTATCTATCTTTTTAAACAATAAAAAAAAAAAATTCTAGTGTAGTAGACTCTCCCTTTTAAAGGGACAGTCAAGTCCAAAATAAACTTTCATGATTAAGATAGGGCATGTAGTTTTAAACAACTTTCTAATTTACTTTTATCACCAATTTTGCTTTGTTCTCTTGGTATTCTTAGTTGAAAGCTAAATCTAGGTAAGCACATATGCTAATTTATTAGCCCGTGAAGGCCGCCTCAATCTTCATGAATATTTAAACCATATTTTTATACAAAATGACATTGTTTGCTGAATTGATCTATTTTGTCTGTCTTATATTTCAAATCATAGTTGGATAAAGCTTTTTGACTGTACCATTTTACATCTGTGCCATGAGAACTTTGTTACGTCCTTAGATTTGTCACAGATCTGTGGCATGCGCATGGAATCACTTGACAGTAGGAGAGGTGACAGCCGTAAACGGTTTTAGTTTCACTATAAAACCAATGAACACAATCCTAGGCTCCGTTGAACTCAAATAAACAGACCACATCAATGAGCTGATGCAAAAGATCACTATGTATCCATAACTGGCTAGATTGGAATCATTTCGCTTTTTGGACAGTTAAAAAAAAAAAAAAACGTATTACTCAAATGTTTTTTGGTATGTTTAGGAAAGAGCAGCAGTTAAAGGACCAGTCAACACATTAGATTTGCATAATCAACAAATGAAAGATAACAAGACAATGCAATAGCACTTAGTCTGAACTTCAAATGAGTAGTAGATTTTTTTTATAACAAATTTCAAAGTTATGTATATTTCCACTCCCCTTGTACCATGTGATAGCAATCAGCCAATCACAAATGCATATACGTATAGTCTGTGAATTCTTGCACATGCTCAGTAGGATCTGGTGACTCAAAAATTGTAAATATAAAAGACTGTGCACATTTTTTTTAATGGAAGTAAATTGGAAAGTTGTTTAAAATTACATGCTGTATCTGAATCATGAAAATTTTATTTAATTTAACCTGAGTGTCCCTTTAAACATATTTAAAATATATTGTTTTGCTTGAATAATGTTTAGTAAAAGTTTTTACATTTAAAGGGACACAACCCAATTTTTTTTCTTTCGTGTTTCAGATAGAGCCGCAATTTTAAGCAACTTTCTAATTTACTCCTATTATCATTTTTTTCTTTGTTCTCTTGCTATCTTTATTTGAAAAAAAAAATCTAAGCTTTTTTGGGGTTCAGAACTCTGGATAGCACTTTTTATTAGTGGATGAATTTATCCACCAATCAGCAAGGACAACCCAGGTTGTTCACCAAAAATGGGCCGGCATCTAAGCTTACATTCTTGCATTTCCAATAAAGATATTAAGAGAATGAAGAAAATTTGATAATAGGAGTAAATTAAAAAGTTTCTTAAAATTGCAATCTCTATCTGAATCACCAAAGAAAAAATTTGGGTTCAGTGTCCATTTAAGTTGAAACTAACAGCAAGAGTGTGATTGTGTAGCCCTTGGTTCCTGAATCTCTAATGTGAAAATAAGGTCTGAGTGTAAGGATAACCCCTACAGGAAAAGGCTTATTGAGTGTAGAAATATCAATAAAAGAAATATCAATAAAAAATAAAGTAAAACTTTTTTATTTGTAGCACAGGAAAAAGTTTGTGTTGTGTCCTATAGATTCTCATTTCTCAGCCTGTGGTACATATACATCTGGGGGCGCCTAGAGCATTGTTACGCAGTCACTTGCCTTTTCCTTTTATTTATTTTTATATATATTTTTTTTTTTATATATATATTTTTTTTAAATGTAAACATTTTTTTTTACCTATACATTTTTGCATGTAACAGTTGGGGGTACTTAGGGCAAAAATATATGCCTGTAAAGCTATGTACTAAAAAGGGTTTAGACTTGGGCAAAGTCTTATTAAAGGAAAGCAATGACTAGTAAACACAGTAGATTTGCATAATCAACAAATGCAAGATAACAAGACAATACAATAGCACTTCGTCTGAACTTCTAATGAGTAGTAGATTTTTTTTCTAACAAATTTAAAAGTTATGTCTATTTCCACTCCCCCTGTACCATGTGATAGCAATCAGCCAATCACAAATGCATCTATGTATAGTCTGTGAATTCTTGCACATGCTCAGTAGGTGCTGGTGACTCAAAAAGTGTAAATATAAAAGACTGCACCTTTTTGTTTTAATGGAAGTAAATTGGAAAGGTGATTAAAATGACATGCTGTATCTGAATCATGAAAGTTTAATTTGACCTGAGTGTCCCTTTAACGTTTTTAAAACAAATTAACATCCTTTTTACTGCATTTATTTTTGTATAGCCAAACTACCGGTCATTTGTCTTATTTGGAGGAGTCATAAGGTGCATTGTTTTGCAGTTATCAGATAATGCCAATTAGTCCTCAATTTCAAAACTAAACTACAGAAAAGTGGGCAAAATAAATAATGAAAATATACTGCATAATTATTTTACTATGCATAGCTAAACACCTTATATAAAAAAATCACAAGGTGTTTACTGTCCCTTTAAAGGGACAGTGTACACTAGATTTTTCTTTGCATAAATGATTTGTAGATATATCCATTTATACAGCCCATCTGGGAGTGTTTTTGTAAAAATGTACAGTTTTACTTATTTTTAAATAACATTGTGCTGATTTTCAGACTCCTATCCAAGCCCCAAAGTTATAGATGTATACTGATGTCTACAGGCTCCTCTTTGTGTAATGGGTCTTTTCATATGCAGAGGAGGGGGGAGTGTCTGCTTTTCTTACTTTCTCAGCCCATTTCTGTGTAGGTTTTATGCTGGATTTTTAGATCAGTATATGTGCATATTTATTCTTTATCGTAGTGTCTATTACATGCATATGAATTTGTGTATACTGTCCCTTTAAAGGGACTCTGAACCCAATTTTTTTTCTTTAGTTATTCAGATAGAGCATGCAATTTTAAGCAACTTTCTAATTTACTCCTATTATCAATTTTTCTTCGTTCTCTTGCTATCTTTATTTGAAAAAAGAAGGTATATAAGCTATTTGTTTGGTTTAGGACCCTGGAAAGCACGTGTTCATTGGTGGATTAATTTATCCACCAATCAGCAAGAACAACCCAGGTTGTTCACCAAATATGGGCCGGCATCTAAACTTACATTCTTGCATTTCAAATAAAGATGCCAAGAGAATAAAGAAAATTTGATAATAGGAGTAAATTAGAAAGTTGCTTACAATTGCATCCTCTATCTGAATCACAAAAGAAAAATGTTGGGTTCAGTGTCCCTTTAAAGAATGAAGATGATAGCAAAGATAAGGCTGACCTCCTTAATATAACTAACCCACAAAGCAAACCATGACTCTCAGATGTGTTCACAATGTTAATAAAAAAAACTTGAAAGTTGTTACCATGGGACCGATTTATCAAGGGCCAAATGGCCCATGGTGCCCCTGTTTCCGCGCTGCCGGAAACAGCAATTATGAAGTAGCGGTCTTAAGACAACTTCTCCTTTACTGGTCCGCTGCCTCTGAGGCTGTGGACATCAATCGGGTTGATTGACACCCCCTGCTAGCGGTCGATTGGCAGCAAGTCTGCAGGGGGTGGCATTGCATAGGCAGTTCACTAGAACTGCTTGTGCAATGTTAAATGCTGACAGCGTATGCTGTCGGCATTTATCGATGTGCAGCGGACATGATACTGTTATATTCCCTGCCGTAGGCAATTTACAGCATTTTGGAGAAAACTTGAGTTACAGGTTTTGCTTTTTTGCCTCTCCAGGGAATGTGGGACAAAGCACAATTTTTAGACAACAGTAGGAGGTTTTTTTTAATGTTATTTATTAGCCCTTGGTGGTCAGAGAAAGCTAGAACACACTGGTGTTTTGTAATTGAATGAATGGATGAAGAGTCCTCTATAATCAATAAAGATGTCCATAAAGAAACAGAGAAACAACTAAACAATAAGATAGAAAAAGGTACTTCCTAGGTAACAAATGCAAAAAACAGAAGTTTGATTGCAATTGTGAAGCACCAAAATCAGAGCTAATCACGTAGCCTAGAATGTTGGCTGCCTTCCATCAGACTGTATCTCCAGGGCCGGAACCTCACAGTCTTGTAACCTGGAGCAATTTCACAGATGAGTTTTTCATAATACAATATAATAATGTTTTTGTTATTGTTAAGAAACTTGTGTCAGAAAGAAGTAACTTGTTCTCAGCCTGTACTGGCTGTTTATACTGTTTTAATTTTTGTATTTCTGTAAAATTGTTGTCAAATATGTTTAACTGGACGGAGGAAGTAGGGGTTGGTAAATGTCTGTATTTTGAAATTTGAACAGCAGAGTGAATGTTCCCCATGACATTTGCTCTACTGTTTCTGCATAACCAACATTTAAGGGATAGGAAAGTCAAATTTAAACTAACATGATTAGGATAGATCATGCCATTTTAAGACACTTTCAAATGTGCTTCATTCTCTTGGTATCCCTTGTTGAAAAATAATATGCACATATCTTACACTAGTGGGAGCTAGCTGCTGATTGGTGCCTGCACACATTTATCTCTTGCGATTGGCTAACTAGATGTGTTCAGCTCACTGCCAGTAGTGCAATGCTGTTCCTTCAGCAAAGCGTAACAATAGAATGAAGCAAATTTGATAATAGAAGCAAATTGGAAAGTTGTTTCAAATTGTATGTTCTATCCAAATAATAAAAGAAAATGTTGGGGTTTTCTGTCACATTCCCATAAACTTTTGTACAGAATTAGTATTCCATTCAGTATTTTAGTGTTACTTGTTACATTTTGATAGAAAGTTAACTCCACCCCCCCCACAGAAAACTAATGTTCATTGTTCATCAGATATTTAGCATTAGTTTAGAATAGGGGTATCAAGCTTAATGTATCTGGGGGGCCACTGGCAAAGGGCTCTTCTTCTGTGGGGGCCACTGGAAGTGACATTTAGCCAAGTAGTAGCACAAGGTGAGATTTGTATCCCACAATAGACATAAACAGTCATCTATATCTTGTGAATGCCAAGTAAAGTGATCATACTGGAACTGTATAACAGTGCAAAAATGTCATTTATCCAAACATGGTTGGAGTCTACACTGGACAATGCATGTTTGTATTTATAGTATTTTTGTGATTGCCTGAATAGATTATAAACTAGT